>NC_012872.2:23587176-23756699 GCF_000003195.3 Sorghum bicolor
ATAAGTCTTGTTGAGTACTCCCGTACTCAGGGTTTTACAACCCCTGTTGCAGGTGAAGCTCAGGAGCCAGCATGTTTCGGACCCTGTTGTGTGACCGTCGTCGAAGTTGACGACGAAGAAGAGTGAGCGTGACCCATGGGCAGGGTCTGTAAATTTGTAATCTATGTACTGAAGTTTAAGTTGCTCCGCTGGACCTGGCTTGTAATAACACTCTGCTATTTGGAAGAACTCCTTTTGTAAAATAAGTTATGTAATACTTCCGCTGTTTTACTCTGAAATATTATTTTGGTCTTGTGTCGTCTGTGATACTGCAATGTCTTCGCAACGAATGATCCTGGTGTTAAGGTGGCCACTTGCTACCATGTAAGGGCGAGGAGAAGAAATTTTCGTTAATTGACCATCGTTGGTGGTCAGGACGAGCCTGTTTGATGCGCCCCAGGTAGCGGTGGAATGAGTGTCGTGAGATGCTCATCGGACTTCTAAAGTGGAAGGATCCCCGGCATCACCGTCAGAGGTCTTTGGGACAATGACAGGTGCCGGTGGGCCCAAACACTTAGGGGGTTCTGCCACAGCTGGTATCAGAGCATTCGTTGCTAAGATGACTGTTGTATCCTTCGAAAAACTTCAAAATCCTTTGGATCTAATGCTATAAACTTGCCTATTTTGAGTCCAAGTGCTTTATTCCTAACTTACCCCTGTGTCTAGGCCTTCTTAGAATTTTTGAAGTGGTGTGGAGGAGTAACATTAAGTAATACCCTATGTTGTAAAAATTTGAAGTAATATCGTTATGATTTGTTCATAGGAATCGTAAGTACATGCATGCATCATGTTATATCACTTGGTTAAGTTCCTTCCTCCTTGTTGGGTTGAGTGAATAGAATCAATCCTATTCTTGCTAACCTTTAAGGTCTCCCTTATTAATCCAAACTTACCCTCTACAGGATGGGCCGCTGGAAGCAGACCCCGCACAAGAGGACTGGTCCAAAAGGTTTCCCTAAGCACCAGATGGCCCCGCGAAGCGATCAAGCAAGCAGTAGCCGTTCACCGCCCCAGTAGGAGGTGGACAGGTTGTCCGCCGAGCTGACCAAAGTGATGAGAGAAAGGGTGTACAACGTCATGGAGATCGACGAACTTAAAGCTCAGCTAGCCAAAGAAAAACAAGCCACAGAGAACTGTGAGGCCATGCTATCCCGTATGGTGGAGCAGAGGAATGCAGCTATTGCCCGAGAAGAGGAGGCCAGGAGTGCACACAGGCACGAGCTGACCAGGATGAAGGCAAAGCTGGACAAAACCAAGTACCTTAAAGATCTGTACGTGAAGATGGCGGCCACGGTCACCGCGCAGAGGGATGTCGCGTGGCAGCGAGAGGACCAGCTACAGCTGGAGAAGCTTGAGCTGGCACATCATTTAGACACCGTCAATGACTTGGCAATGCAATATCGTGATATTGCATTTGACCTATATCATCAGCTCCATCTACCTCCCGGCGAAGGAGAGGTGGATACGGAGAGAGAGTTGGCGGATGCAGGGGAACCCGACCAAGACCTCAGTGATGAAGAGGAGTCCGACCCCGATGACGACAACCCGGGGGGTAATCAGGACGATGGTAATGACGACCCGGGCTACAGCTCTGGCCACACCGACTAGTTCGGTGAAGCCGCGGGCAGCGTCGTTGTAGGATCCCTAGTTTACCGTAGTGGGGTCGGGTTTGTAGTATAAAGTTTTCTTTCAGTTTAAGAAGTTGTACTCGTTTATTTCTAGTGTGTTGAACTAATGTTTGACAAATAAATGGAAGTATGTAAGATATGTCCTAAGTTATGAATTTCGTGTGGTAACAAGTACATATGACTCCTGTAGCAGATGCCGATGCGTACACGAGGATCTGATGGAGCCGGGACATCTCAGGGAGGGGATGATATCTCCAACCCTCCACCTGCTCCACCTTCTTTGGCTGATGCCATTGCTGTTCTTTTGAGTGCCACTACCGACAACGCTCGCTTGCTGCGTGAGTTAGCACAACGCCAACCACACCGCGCCCCAAACTTCAGGGCACCGCACAATGGTGATGGAGAAGCTCGGTACGTGGACTTTACCGAGACAAGGCCCCCGGTATTCACTAAGGCTGATGAGCCGTTAGAAGCGGATGACTGGCTCCGGACCATGGAGCACAAGTTCAGTTTGATTCAGTGTTCAGAAACTCAGAAGCCCCTGTTCGCAGCTCAGCAGCTTCGAGGAGCTGCAGGTGCCTGGTGGGAGAACTTCCTAGCTATCCAAGCTCCGGGACACCAGGTCACCTGGACCGAGTTTAAGGTCGCGTTCCGCGCCCATTACATCCATAAAGGGCTCATGGCCATGAAGGCCGAAGAATTTCTCGCCTTGCAGCAAGGCGATAAAAGTGTCATGGAGTATGTGGCAAAATTTAATCATCTTTCTCAATATGCCACAGACCACGTGAACACAGATAGAAAGAAGAAAGCCTGTTTCATGCGTGGTCTAAATACCAAACTTCAGACCATGATGACCACCTGTCAAAATGCTACCTTCTATGAGGCGGTAAATATTGCCATCGCCTCAGAAGAAAAGAATAGAAAGCACAAAGAAGCCAAGAAGAAGGCTGCTTCTTCCTCCTTCACTGGTCGCGGTCAAAAGCGACAGAGAATTATTTATCATCTGCAGGGCCACGGACGCTTCTCAGCGCCGCCACCTTATCGTGGTCCTTTCTCCCCTCCACAATATAGACCAGGGCAGCAGGTATATCCTCGACCTACTGCCATCGCTATTGCACCACGCCAGCCGAACGCCCCAGGTGTTCGCCCCACTGCTCCGCCCAATCACAATTATCCTTGTTTTAATTGTGGTAAGCCTGGGCATTTTTCCAAAGAGTGCCCCTATCCCCACCAAACCAACCCCACTTTCCAAAGGCCACCTATGGGCCAACCCCAGCCGTGTCAATTCAGGACTGGGGCTCAGAAAGGACAAAACGTGCAAAGGGGGAAACCAGCGAAGAAAGTGGGACAAGTCTTCCATACGGAGGTGGAGACGATTCCGGAGGGTGAACCAGTAATGATGGGTACGTTTCCTATTGCGAAACATCCTGCTTTAATGCTTTTCGATTCTGGTGCATCTCATACATTCATCAATCGCACCTTTGTGTTAAAGCATGGCATACCCATTGGGGAAACACAAGATCATTTTTATATACAGTCGCCAGGAGGACGGCTGAGTTCTAAAGAAATGGTTCACCAGATACCCATTGAATTTGGTGGGCATAGTTTTCCCACTAGCATGATTGTTCTTAAAGACCAGGAGATTGATGTCATACTGGGCATGAACTGGTTGGCACAATGAGGGGTTGTGCTAGATACTTTGCATCGAACCATTAAAATCTCATTGCCCAATGAGAAATCTTACCTTCTGATCCAATTAGCTACTCCCAAGCGGACAATTGGGCAAGTTCATGCCGCTAATGTGTCTGCAGTCAAAGATATCCTGGTAGTTCGAGATTTTCCGGATGAAGACCTACCAGGTCTACCAGGTCTGCCACCGGACTAGGATGTCCAGTTCAGCATAGAATTAAAACCAGGGACAGCCCCAATATCTCGAAGGGCCTACAGAATGGCACCGAAAGAACTGGCCGAATTAAAAACCCAACTACAAGAGCTGTTGCAGAAAGGTTTTATTCTGCCCAGTTCTTCTCCATGGGGTTGCCCAGCCTTATTTGTGAAAAAGAAGGATCAAACATTAAGGCTGTGTGTCGATTATCGTCCCCTAAATGAGGTGACGATTAAGAACACGTACCCATTGCCCCGTATGGACTTACTATTTGACCAGTTAGCCGGGGCCAAAGTATTCTCAAAAATTGATCTGAGATCCAGGTACCACCAAATCAAAATTAGGCCGGAATATGTATCCAAGACAGCTTTTACAACCCGTTACGGGCTGTATGAATACTTGGTAATGTCTTTTGGGTTGACCAATGCACCGGCCCATTTCATGTACTTGATGAACTCTGTCTTCATGCCAGAACTAGACAAATTTGTGGGCGTCTTTATTGATGACATTTTAATCTACTCGAAGACTAAGAAAGAACATGTTGAACATCTGAGAATTGTGCTGACCCGTCTTAGGGAGCATCAACTATACGCCAATTTCAGCAAATGTGAGTTCTGGCTGGACAAAGTTCATTTCTTGGGTCATGTATTATCAACGGAGGGAGTCGTTGTAGACCCAGGCAAGGTAGAAGATGTGTTGAATGGGAAACCCCCGACTGCGGTACATGAGGTCCGTAGTTTTCTGGGTATGGCGGGATATTACCGTCGTTTTATCCCGGACTTTTCAAGAGTCGCCAAACCAATCACGACCTTGCTCAAAAATCAAACAAAATTTGTTTGGTCACCCCATTGTGAGCAAGCCTTTCAGACTCTGAAAAGATTATTGACAACTGCACCTGTCTTAGCCCAGCCAGATATTGAAAAGCCCTTTGATGTGTATTGTGACGCATTAGGGATAGGGATAGGCTATGTGCTAATGCAGGAGGGACGCGTAATTGCATATGCTTCTAGACAGCTTAAACCACATGAAGAGAATTACCCGACCCATGATCTTGAACTAGCCGCCGTGGTACATGCATTAAAGGTCTGGCGCCATTATCTGTTGGGGAACACATGTCATCTATACACAGATCACAAAAGCTTGAAGTACATCTTTACTCAAGCTGAACTTAATATGCGCCAGCGAAGGTGGCTAGAGTTGATTAAGGATTACGACCTTGAGGTGCACTATCACCCTGGCAAAGCAAATGTAGTAGCTGATGCCCTCAGTCGTAAGGCTCACTGTAATTGCTTAACAGTGACGCCTAAAGATATAACTTTGTGCCAAGAGCTAGAGAACCTGGGGATAGAAATGATTTCCCAAGGCAGCCTTGCCAATCTAAAGATTGATTTCAATCTCGAAGCTCAAATTATAGCGGCACAAAAGGAAGACAAAGGTATGAAATATCTTAAAGAGAAAATTTCTAATAGAGCACCCACAGACTTTAAGGTGGATGATGCAGGAGTAATCTGGTTCAAGAACCAGTTAGTGGTTCCGAAGGTACCTGAGCTACGTCGACAAATCCTAGATGAAGCTCATACCACGAGGTATTCTATTCATCCGGGAAGCAATAAGATGTATCAGGACCTAAAACAAAGGTTTTGGTGGACAAAAATGAAGATAGAAATAGCGCGCTATGTGGCCCAATGTGACACCTACCGAAAGGTCAAAACTATTCATCTCAAATCCGCTGGAGAGCTACAACCTTTGCCTATTCCCGCATGGAAATGGGATGATATTAGTATGGATTTCATAGTGGGGTTGCCCAAGACGGTCAAAGGCTTTGATTCAATTTGGGTCATTGTCGAGGGTATCAATAAGGGGTACCCTCACCGATGCGCGTAACAAGATTATCCGTACGAAGGATGAGGCCCTCGACTCGAAGCTCTGGTCATGCGTGTACGCAGCCTTCGACGTCCACAACCTCGAAGATGGAAATAGCGTCGAGCGAATCGATCAGGGGTCGAGTGCTAGCTGCCGTCGAATACGGAAACGGGCTCGCACGAACCGGGAGGCGTCGAGCGCAAGGACGCCGCCCGCCGCCTGACGCGCGCACGCGAGCCGAGACATTAAATGGGCCTGACGCTTCCCCACCTAACACACAGGTCACGGGGGGCGTGATAGGGAACAGGCATCCGTCCCATCGTTCTTTTTGCAGCATTCCCCACCAAGCGATGCAGGGCGTGTCAGGACGCGGGAAAAGAGGATGGGACGTCTAATCGGGACCCCCTCGAGACATCCCAAGTCAGCGCTCCGGATATCGGCACATGACACGGCGTCCGACCCTCGACCGAACAGGGTTCCATCCTGGGGACGAGTTGGGCATCGACCGATAATACCACAACCACCCCGCCGAATCTATCGCCATACCGTACGAGCGTGCGACCGTTGAACCAACACAAGACGGCGCGCAGAGCAGAATGCAGGGGCACGCGTAATCATCACCAGGCTATCAAGACGGGACGGCTCGAGGCTACGCCGGTACGGAAGCCTCGAGTAGGTCAGCGCTCCATGCTGCTATCGACTCCTACTCTGACACCTATACATGTACCCTGGGTCTCTCCTTGGAGCTATAAATGGAGGGACTCCGGAATAGAACAGAAGGCGACACCATACGCAGTAGAGCTCACACACTCCATACCACGATTGTATTCACCCCTGTACAAGCACTTAGGTGCAAGATAATACAGACTTCCCTCCCCTGCTGGACGTAGGGCCTTCTCTTGCCCAAACCAGGATAAACCTTTGTGTCTTCTTGCATCACCATCTGGGAAAGAGAGCACGCATACAAATTTACTCGTTGGTGTGACCCCCCGTGGGGAAAACACCGATAGTTGGCGCGCCAGGTAGGGGTCCTGCGTGTTTTTCATCGATTTCCCACTCCTTTCCAGATGGCAGCTCTTGCCTCACCGATTCCGCGCTCCACGGTTATTTGGTTTGGGAGTCTCGAGTTCATGTCTACGGGCTCCGGCTACGACATGATCTTGCTCTCAGTCAAAGGACCGGCAGGAGCCCGCGTTGCACCAGCTCGGTTGAGGGCCCCAAGACGCCCTCGCCACCATGCCTCCCCGCCCAAGAAGAGGCGCGGACAGCACCACCGCCGCCCCTCTGCCTCATCACGACCGGCAACTCGTGCGAGGCAGGAGGTGGGCCGCGAGCCGGCAACACTATGTGCCGGAACCGCGGGCACGACGGCTCAACATCGCACGACGACGGGAGGGGACGCGTCTCGCGCGCCCTCCCCCACCGCTACTAAGCTACTTCCACACGGGTTGTTCACTCCAAGAAAGGCACTGCCATTCGGATTGGACAACGCCGCGGCGTCGCTCGCCAGAGCAATATGCCCAAATGCTCAGACGTACGTGGAGAGACCAATGGTCCTCCCAGGTGACTCTGAGACATTACGGCCGACGTTCGAACTGCCGGATTTCTCCCAGGTGTGAGGCCTCCGCCGCCTAGGCCCTGGGCGATACACAATCACCTCACTTAGGCAACGGCTGCTGGAGGAGGGACGTGGATGCTTCTACGCCGCTGAGCCGGACTCCGACTTTGAGACTGATAGCCACGAACCTACAAGGGAATGCTATCACGTCGACGGGGCAGTAGAAACTACCGACGAGACGCAGGACGCTGCTGCAGGCGGTCGAGCCCATGCAGCACGGGAAGACCGCAGGACGCCTGGGAACGACGGACAGGTCGACCCCCCTCCACAGGAAGACAAGGCTGCGCAGCTTGCACAGCTACGAGAGCTCAAGATGAAGCTCGACGAAGACCGTGAGCGCCTCGTCCTGCTTGAGCAAATCCTCGAGCAAGACCTGCCGTAGCCGTCGGGCGGAAGTGTCCGCAGACGCGCTCGAGAGGTACATCGACAAATCATCAGAGACGCAGAGCCAGAGCAGCCCGTCAGCCGTTTCCCTTGAGTGGGCCAGAATGTAGTTGCGGCAACGATGCTACTGCGCAACATGCCAGAACCATCGAACTCCCAGGCTCGGCGCATTTGAGACGAGGTACAGACTCTGCTCCAGGTGGCGGCAGTTCAGCAAGCTGAAAGCTTAGCTTGTCGGCGACGAGGAGCTGCCACTGAAAAGCGCGACGAGCCACCTCCTCGAGGCAGGAAGACAGCTCTCGTTCTCCCCGTCGACATTCAGCGTCGACACGACGCACGGCATGACATCGAAGAGAATCGACGCCACCGGCACGGAGACGCGGAAGAGCGTGGTTACAACGCACATCGCGGTGGGAGGTACGACAGCGACGAAGACCGGGTGGCCCCTGAGCCACCGGGCCCACGAGTGTTCAGCAAGGCAATCTGCAGCACGCCCCTGCCCAGTCCATTCCGACCCCCGACCAGCATCGCGAAGTACAATGGTGAAACCAAACCAGAATTATGGCTGGCCGACTTTAGGCTGGCCTGTCAGCTAGGTGGCGCTCGAGGTGATGATCGAGCCATCATCAGACAGCTACCCCTCTTCCTCTCCGACACCGCCCGTCGATGGCTCGAGGAACTTCCAGCAAATCAGATTCACGACTGGGTCGATTTGGTTAAAGTTTTCGAGGGTAATTTCAAAGGGACTTACATACGGCCCGGGAACTCGTGGGACCTCAGCAAATGCAAGCAGAAGTCAGGAGAAACTCTTCGAGAGTATGCTCGGCGCTTCTCGAAGCAGCACACTGAGCTGCCACACATCCCTGACCATGACGTTATCCTGGCTTTTGTCTCTGGTACCACCAGTCGAGACTTAGTGCGGGAACTGGGCGGAAATCGCCCTCAGACCGTCGATGAGCTGATGGACGTAGTGGCAAACTACGCAACAGGGGAGGAGGCAGTCGGCGCTTTCTTCAGCTGTGAAGGAGGGAAAGGCAAGCGGCCTGTCGATGAAGATGGAACCCCCAGTCGAGGGCTCAAGAAGAACAAGAAAAAGCAGAAAGTGCGGCAGTACAAGCAGGAGAACTTCGACGACGATCTCGTCGCTGCTATGGAGCGGAGGAAGCCTCGAGGCCCCCCAGATGGAGGTATTTTCGACAAGATGCTCGAAGAGCCATGCCCTTACCATAAGGGAGGCGCCAACCACAAGCTCAAGGACTGTGGTATGCTGAAAAGGCATTTCGACGGTCTAGGGTTCAAAAGGGATGAGCGTGACGACTCGAAGAAGGAGAAGGGCGGCGACAAAGAGGGCAACAAAGACGACGATGGCTTCCTCGCCGTCCACGACTGCTACATGATCTATGGTGGGCCTTCGACACAGTTGACCATGAGGCAGCGCAAAAGGGAACGTCGTGAGGTCTTCGCGGCAAGAATGGCGGTACCCCAGTACCTTAGCTGGTCAAGCACCCCCATCACCTTCGACCGAGAGGACCACCCCGACAAGGTAGTCGCCCCAGGCGTCTACCCGCTCGTCGTCGACCCTATCATCATCAACACTCGGCTCTCCAAGGTGCTAATGGACGGAGGCAGCAGCCTCAACATCATCTACCTCGAGACCCTCGACCTCCTTGGCATCGATAGAGGACGGCATCAGCCAAGCGCCGGCAGTTTCCATGGCGTTGTACCGGGAAAAAAGGCGCTGCCAGTAGGTCGGATCGACCTACCGGTCTGCTTCGGCACGGCGGCCAACTTCAGGAAGGAGACCCTCACCTTTGAGGTGGTCGGATTCCGTGGCACATACCATGCCATCATCGGGCGCCCGGGCTACGCTAAGTTCATGGCCATACCCAACTACACCTATTTGAAGCTGAAGATGCCCGGACCAAAAGGCGTCATCACCGTCAGCTCCTCCTTCGAGCACGCTTACGAGTGTGACGTCGAGTGCGTCGAGTATGGAGAGGCGGTCGAGAACTCAACCGAGCTCGTCACAAAGCTCGAGGCCCTGGCCGCTGAAGCTCCGGAGCCCAAGCGCCACGCGGGCAACTTCGAGCCAGCAGAGGGAACCAAGAAGATCCCACTCGACCCCGACAACTCCGACGGCAAGGTGCTGACGATCAGCACCGACCTCGACCCCAAATAGGAAGCTGTGCTCGTCGACTTTCTCCGTGCGAACGCCGACATGTTTGCATGGAGTCCCTCGGACATGCCAGGCATACCGAGGGAAGTCGCCGAGCACTCCTTGGAGATTCGAGCCGGTTCCAAGCCAGTGAAGCAGCGGTTGCGCCGATTCGACGAGGAGAAGCGCAAGATCATTGGCGAGGAAATCCACAAGCTTTTGATGGCCGGATTCATCAAGGAGGTTCATCATCCCGACTGGTTAGCAAACCCTGTATTAGTTAAGAAAAAGAATGGGAAAATGAGGATGTGTCTCGATTATACAAGTCTAAATAAAGCATGTCCGAAAGTTCCTTTTCCATTAACACGTATTGATCAGATTGTCGATTCTACTGCGAGATGTGAAACCCTTTCTTTCCTTGATGCGTATTATGGTTACCACCAAATAAAAATGAAGGAGTCCGACCAGCTCGCGACCTCCTTCATCACACCTTTTGGGATATATTGCTATGTAACCATGTCGTTTGGGCTTCGAAACGCGGGAGCCACATACCAACGCTGCATGCTCCACGTATTTGGCGAACACATAGGGTCGACGGTCGAGGCCTATGTCGACGACATTGTCGTCAAATCGAAACGATGAGGGGACCTGATCCAGGACCTCGAGATTGCTTTTAGCTGCTTACGCACCAACCAGATCAAGCTCAATCCCGAGAAATGCGTTTTCGGCGTGCCTCGAGGCATGCTCTTGGGTTACATTGTTTCCCAGCGCGGCATCGAGGCGAACCCCGAGAAAGTCTCGTCCATCACAAGAATGGGGCCGATCCGAGACATCAAGGGTGTGCAAAGAGTCACGGGATGCCTGGCGGCCCTGAGCCGTTTCATCTCGAGACTAGGAGAAAAGGCGTTACCACTGTACCGACTTCTGAAGAAGGTCGAGCGTTTTTCTTGGACCCCCGAGGCCGAGGAAGCTCTCGAAAAGCTGAAGAAAACACTGACCTCAGCACCGGTCCTGGTCCCACCTCAACCTGCAGAACCACTGCTCCTTTACGTTGCGTCGACGACCCAGGTCGTCAGTGCAGCAGTGGTGGTCTAGAGGCAGGAGGAGGGGCATGCGCTGCCAGTACAGAGGCTAGTCTATTTCGTCAGTGAAGTGCTTTCGGAGACCAAGGCACGTTACCCCCAAATCCAGAAGCTGATCTACGGCGTAATCCTCGCCCGCCGCAAGCTGCAGAACTACTTTCTCGGCCACCCCATCACGGTGGTCTCATCTTTCCCCCTGGGTGAGATAATTCAGAATAAGGAGGCCACAGGAAGAATAGCTAAATGGTCGGTCAAGATCATGAGTGAGACTCTCACTTATGTGCCTCGCAAGGCCATCAAATCACAAGCTCTGGTAGACTTCGTCGCGGAATGGACAGACTCCCAGCTTCCCCCAACTCAGGTCCAGTCGGAGTTGTGGACGATGTATTTCGACGGGTCAATCATGAAGAAGGGGGCCGGGGCCGGCCTGTTGTTCATCTCGCCCTTGGGCGTCCATATGAGGTACGTCATTAGGATTCACTTTGCTGCATCCAACAATGTCGCAGAATACGAGGCCCTCGTCAACGGTCTCAAGATCGCCATCGAGCTAGGAGTCCGACGCCTCGATGTCCGAGGTGACTCCCAACTCGTCATCGACCAAGTGATGAAGACTTCGAGCTGCCATGACCCGAAAATGGAGGCGTACTGCAAAGAAGTTCGTCGACTCGAGGACAAATTCCATGGCCTCGAGCTCGTCCATGTCGCCCGACGCTACAACGAGGCAGCCGACGAACTCGCCAAGATCGCGTCGACCCGAGGCACAGTGCCACCTGACACGTTCTCAAGAGATCTTCACGAACCATCCATCGACTTGGGCTCGGGGGCTGGCGTCGATGCCGCTCCCGCCCAGCCAACCGACAACGTCGACGCACTGCTGATGGCAGCAGAAGTGATGGAGGTAGAACAGCGACCCGGTCGACCGTTCGACTGGCGCACACCGTTCCTCGACTGCCTAATCCGCTGCAAGCTGCCAGAAGATCGATCTGAGGCCCGCCGTATCGCTCGACGGGCCAAGTCATATGCGATTTATGGCGAAGGCAATGAGCTATACCGACGAACCCCGACGGGGGTCTTGCAGCGTTGCATCACCGTGGAAGAAGGACGGAAACTCCTCGAGGACCTACACTCGGGGCTTGCGGTCACCATGCCGCTCCCCGGACCCTCGTAGGGAATGCCTTCCGACATGGCTTCTACTGGCCAACGGCCGTGGCAGATGCCATCGAGCTTGTACGCTCGTGTCATGGGTGCCAGTTCTACGCCAAACAGACGCATCTACCCGCCCACGCTCTTCAGATGATCCCCATCACCTGGCCATTTGCGGTATGGGGGCTCGATTTAGTAGGACCTCTACAAAAGGCAAAAGGGGGTTACACCCACTTGCTCGTGGACATCGACAAATTCTCCAAATGGATCGAGGCTCGACCCATCACCAACATCTGCTCCGAGCAGGCCGTCCTTTTCTTCACCGACATCATCCACCGATTCGGAATCCCTAACATGATCATCACCGACAACGGCACCCAGTTCACTGGCAAAAAGTTCTTGGACTTCTGCGATCAGCATCACATCCGTGTGAACTGGTCCGCTGTGGCTCACCCTTGAACTAACGGCCAGGTCGAACGTGCCAACGGCATGATCTTGCGGCCTTCGACGTCCACAACCTCGATGACGGAAATAGCGTCGAGCGAATCGATCAAGGGTCGAGCGCTAGCTGCCGTCGAATACGGAAACGGGCTCGCACGAACCGGGAGGCGTCGAGCGCAAGGACGCCGCCCGCCGCCTGACCCGCGCACGCGAGCCGAGACATTAAATGCGCCTAACGCTTCCCCACCTAACACATAGGTCACGGGGGGCGTGATAGGGAACAGGCATCCGTCCCATCGTTCTTTTTGTAGCCTTCCCCACCAAGCGATCCAGGGCGTGTCAGGACGCGGGAAAATAGGATGGGACATCTAATCGGGACCCCCTCGAGACATCCCAAGTCAGCGCTCCGATACACGGCGTCCAACCCTCGACCGAACAGGGTTCCATCCTGGGGACGAGTTGGGCGTCGACCGATAATACCACAACCACCCGCCGGATCTATCGCCATACCGTACGAGCGTGCGACCATTGAACCAACACAAGACGGCGCGCAGAGCAGAACGCAGGGGCACGCGTAATCATCACCAGGCTATCAAGACGAGACGGCTCGAGGCTACGCCGGTACGGAAGCCTCGAGTAGGTCAGCGCTCCATGATGCTATCGACTCCTACTCTGACACCTATACATGTACCCTGGGTCTCTCCTTGGAGCTATAAAAGGAGGGACTCCGGAATAGAACAGAAGGCGACACCATACGTAGTAGAGCTCACACACTCCATACCACGATTGTATTCACCCCTGTACAAGCACTTAGGTGCAAGATAATACAGACTTCCCTCCCCCGCTGGACGTAGGGCCTTCTCTTGCCCGAACCAGGATAAACCTTTGTGTCTTCTTGCATCACCATCTGGGAAAGGGAGCACGCATACAAATTTACTCGTCGGTGTGACCCCCCGTGGGGAAAACACCGACAGTCATAGTGGATCGTCTCACCAAAACAGCACACTTCCTGCCTGTAAAAACATTGTATCCTACCTCCACCTATGCTAGGATCTATTTTGATCGTATACTAAGTTTGCATGGGGTGCCAAAGACGATAGTGTCAGATAGAGGCACACAATTTGTCTCCCAGTTCTGGAAATGCTTACATGAATCTTTGGGCACAAAACTTTTATAAAGCACAGCCTACCACCCTCAAACAGGTGGGCAAACTAAAAGGGTGAATCAAACCCTAGAAGATCTATTAAGATCTTGTGCCCTAAATTTTCTAGATAAATGGGATGACTTGTTGCCTCTAGCAGAGTTTTCTTACAACAATAGCTACCAAGAGAGTATCAAGATGGCTCCCTTTGAGGCACTATATGGCCGTCGATGTCGAACTCCGTTGCACTGGTCAGAACCCAGAGAAAGGTGGTTCTTCGGGGTTGACTTAGTGAAAGAGACTGAGAACAAAGTTAAACAAATCCAAAATAACTTGAAAGTTGCTCAGTCCCGACAGAAAAGCTATGCCGGTAAAACACGTCGACCATTAAGGTTCGCCAAAGGTGATCATGTGTATTTAAAAGTATCCCCAATGAAAGGAGTAAATCGTTTTGGTGTTAGAGGCAAGTTAGCGCCCCGTTACATTGGTCCATTTCCAATCATTGACCGATATGGACAGGTAGCCTACCGCCTTAAACTGCCCGAACGATTATCTGGGATACATAATGTGTTCCATGTGTCTCAATTGAAAAAGTGTCTTCGAGTACCAGACCAAGTTCAAGATATTGAAGATGTGGAACTTGAACCGGATCTAACTTATTCGGAGTATCCTATCCGAGTATTGGACCAAAGAGATAGAGTTACTCGAAGAACAACTACCAAGTGGTACAAGGTACAGTGGAGCCAGCACTCTGAAGAGGAAGCCACCTGGGAATCTGAAGATTACCTAATGGAGAATTTTCCTGAGTTCCACGTTTCTCTTCAAGACAACATCTGATAAATAGGGAGTGTACTCTAGTGAAGGAAAAGAGTAGTCAATGTCATGTACTTAGTGTACATACATGTTATAATTGAGTAATCTTTCCACCGCTTCTTGTTTTATGAGAAAGTTGAAGATGAAAGAGTTTTGACAAATTTCCTTTTCCATTACTTACCCTAAGGCTTTAAATCTCGGGGACGAGATTTCTTTAAGGGGGAAGGGCTGTAACATCCCCGATGTTACGGTTACTAAAATTTGGATCATGGCATCATTAGCATTGCACAGCATATTTGTTAAGCACACCTTGATGCATCAACTTAAAATGAGTTTAATTTGGTTGAATGTGCTTAGGGAATTAAAGTGTGTTTATCTTGTGTATTGATGCTTGTGTTGGTTGCTAAAACCCTAGGGTGGAAGATTTCCGAAGGATAAGGGCCAGCTACAGTGATCCGATGAGGATCACCAGGCCCCTGTCCAGCACGGCCGCCGCACGCGCAGCGCCGCGTGCGCGCGTGCAGGCACGCAGCCTGCTTGCCTGCCTGCGTCGCCAGGCGACGTGGAAGCCGGCCGTTGCCTCCGTTCGCGATTTAAGCCTCCCCACCGGCTGACGAGCTCCATTTGTTTCCCTCGCGCCCGACGCCGGTGAGCTTGGTCGCCCTCCAAATTCGTCGTGCCCACTCCCTTTCCGAGCCGCCTTAGCACACCAGCAGCTCCGCCTTGAGCTCCGCCATCGATTGCGCCCCCGAGCGCAAGCTCTACCCTACCGTAGCTCCAACCCGAGCCGTTCTTCTCCAACTCCGGCCGGAGCGCCGCCGCAAGCACCTCCACCGTGGCTAGCTTCACTCCGCGCCTCTCCGCTGCTGCTTCTTGCTTCGTTGAAGTCGCGGTGAGCTACCGATGCTGTTACGCCCTTCACTTCGCGCTCTACTCGCTTGGAGCGGCCGGCGTTTGCCCGGCCGATGCAGCCATCCGCCGTGTCCGTGGCCACGGGGGCTAGGATAGGAGAGGAGGGGTGAAAAAGGTGTCCAGAGGTGCGCCATGGAGTGGAGAACGCGACCAGCGAGTCGCGAGGGGCGGAGGTGGCGCGGATGGCTCGGCCGTGCCGTTGATTCGGCCGGCCGAAGCTTGAAGACGGAACTGACGGGCGGGACCCGCCCGTCAGCGACCGCCTGAGGGGGGAGAAAGCGCGCGCAGCACCCGCATGGGCCGAGCAGGAGCGGGCCGACCTGCGGGCCGATTTCGCGGCTGCTCGCTGCGCAGTTTTTTTTTCTTTTTCTTTTTGTGCAGTTTCTAATTTATGTTTGAATTTGTGTAATAAATTGTGTATTGATCCAAAAATCATGGAAATTTTTGTATAGATTCCCTGAAATGAGTAGAACCCAAGAAAATATTAGATTTTATTTTCTGATAGTTTGCATGTGTATAAAAATTGCCTCTTTTAATTAGTAAATACAACTTCTATGAATTTTAATAATTTATTAATATGTCCAAAAATCACCAAAATTGGTGGGATGCCTCTGAATATTATTCCCTGGCTTCACACAAAATTTGGTGGCATTTGGATAATGTTTGAATAAAATATTATTAAACCCTTAACTAGTAATTAAATAATAATTCTAGAATACTTAAATAATAATTAGTTAAATCCTCAAAATTAGAATTTGAGTGATTTTGGGATTATGTGATGACCTAACGTCATTAACCCTAATGACCTTTGGCATTTAATTATTGTTTGGTCTTAATGCTTAATTACTGTCATTGATAATTAATTAAGAAGTAATTAAGATAAAAGGATTAATAATTAGTTAATTTAGGATAATTATGAATTAAGAAAAGTACTAATTTACAAATGCAACCTCTTGGGTAAAGACACTAAGATGTTAAACAACTTTAATTATTGTTATATTTTGTGTTGTACCGAGAAGGCAAGTTGTACTCGACTTGGTCCTTCTTGCATATTTGTCATACGCATATCATGAGCATTCATCATTTTGCGTATAGTGCCCGTGACCGAAGGAGCGACCGTTGAACCGAACCCCGAGGTCGGTGCTCCGTTCGAGGAAGTAGGATCCGAGAATTGGGAAGTCTCCGAGGGTCCCTCTCTGCCCTGCAACCAAGGCAAGCCCCGAATGCATTAACCCCTCCTTGAATGTTTTAAATCTTTTATCACTTATGAATTGAAAATGCTGCATTAGGTAGTCAAGAATTGGGTTAACCTACTTGCTGCATTTACTACCTTGAGATTTGTTATCTTGTCCTTGGCACCTGCTTTATTTTAAAAACTACGTAGTGATGCTTAGCCCAGCCACTAGATAGGTTTTCAAACAAGAAAGTTTGAAGGGTTGTTGTGGAATACACTTATGATCAATGATGTTTAAACTTGAGACCGGTCGGTGGACTTGCTTTAAGAATGGAGTCTTAAAGTAGTGTCTCCAACTATGTCGGTTAAGGACCAGTCCGTTGATGGCCTGCTGGGTTGAGAATTTATAGTACTAGCCACTTGCCCTCGGTAAGCCCGATCTTGTAATCCCTCGACGCGAACAGCTACTCGCGCACTGGGCGTGGAGCGATGGCGAGAGTAGTGTGTACCCACCTTACGGATCTGAGATGACCGGGAAACATCTAGATCGGCTGTAGGACGGTGGAGTACTATGCTCTCGGGTGCCGCGAACCTGGTCAAATTTGGGGAGAGCTTGATTTGGGTTGACATATGCAAGATTTAGTTCTACATATGTCGGTGGTTAGGAACGCCAGCTGGATTGCTAAGCGATTCGAATCGTCGTTGCTCCCCGATTGGGAGACTCAATTCCTTCGACCCTCATCGTAGATAATTATGCAACTAAGTGATAAGACGAGAAAGGGGAAATGTCTCATGAGGTTCGGATCTCAATTCCCGGACTCAGAGTGACATGAAGCTATGGCCGTTGGATATATAATACCTTAATTTAAGACTAGGAACTCACAGACTTGTCTGTGGGAGGCAACTAGATAGACTGTCTTCGAACTCCTCGGCCTCTTCAGGAGAGGAATTCGCGGGTAAAACTTGAAAGTACGGATGCACTATTAGTAGGATTTTTGGCAAAACACTTTGGCTCCTTGCTCAGCCACCCCTTGTCTACCCCAAGCCTGCATTCTTAATTTCTCCTCTTTTTCCACCGGGTAAGTCTCGTTGAGTACTCCCGTACTTAGGGTTTTACAACCCCTGTTGCAGGTGAAGCTTAGGAGCCGGCATGTTTCGGACCCTGTTGTGTGACCGTCGTCGAAGTTGACGACGAAGAAGAGTGAGCGTGACCCATGGGCAGGGTCTGTAAATTTGTAATCTGTGTACTGAAGTTTAAGTTGCTCCGCTAGACCCGGTGTTGACGGTTCTTAAGTATCAATTTTAATTATCAAATAAACAAGAGAAAGGACCAATATGCAACCATCACCTAGAATTAGGGTTTGATCTGACAGAATTCCACGAGTTTTGTTGTTTATCTGTTTCTACAGGGGGTTATCAGGAAATAAGGAAGAAAGGCCCACATGTCGGGATTACATAGAGATATGAACGCATCGCATAATTTTTCATCATCTAGAAGACTCCAGAAGCCACGAGACCGAAGGGGAGGCGAAACTGGGCCAGGCCTAGGGCGCCCGCCCTGGTAGCCTGGGCGCCCGCCCCCCTGTTGGAGCCAAATCAGGACTCTTTCGCTCGGGATATTCCACCGACCTATTGGATCAAGAAAAACATAGTACCACCTCACCTATCGACCCAAAAACGCATAGAAGGGGAGGACTATATAAGCAAGGCCCCCTGGCCCCTGGAGAAGACATGAAGAAATTATCATAGAGACTGAGGGGTGCCCTCGAAGGAAAACCTCTTCTCTAATTAATATTTCTTTTTAGGCTTAGCAACCAATGTAAGGTAGAAATAGATCTTCTAGTTTCTACTAGATTGAGAGAGATAGAGTGGAGGTGTAGATTGGAGGAAGCCCGGCCTGTCGGTGTCTACTCCAAGCTTGTACCTGCGGGATCAAGTTATCCTAACCCGAAGCTTGCTCCTAGGATTCTTCAGTAATTCGACTTCTAAATTCTAGTAAGTTCTTGTTTTATTGTTCTTATGGTTTATGAGTTTACTTTAATCTCTTCGCGTAGAGTTTAGAGTAATCATTACTGGCGTAAACGTGGTGTTTAGGCTGGGGTACTCATAGATATTCCCTGACTAGCTGGACCGTGGTAGTAGTGAGGAACGTGACAATTCCGAGCTACCTTTGTAGATCACATCTCGTTAGCAGGAAGGATAGGGTTTATAGGTGCAGGTTGAACATCCTTTGTGGTGTCTAGATTCCGTTAGCCTCCCCATTAGAATAGTAGATCATCCTTACCAAGGTTAGAAGGAGACTACGGTTGCAGTCTTCTCTATTTATCACTCACATCGAAAGACATTCTTTGTGCCTAAAGGTTAGTTGTAATAGACCGGTTAGTCAGATGCACTCTTTCTCCTAGTGGTAAAAATATAAATACGATAACTCTGGATAACCTCCCAGGTGAAGTGCTCACCGATATCCGTGCGCTTGCGGATCAATTCCTTATTGCGTTCCCAAATATCAACAAGCATTTCTGGCGCCGTTGCCGGGGAGAAAGACGGTTGCTGAGATAACCTGTGTCTTGCTACTAGCTTGTATCTATACTTTTATCTTTTCTTATCTTTTATATCCTTTATTTATTTTCTTTATTCTTACCTTATGGAAAACCAAAATTCTAAATCGATCCATGAGTCTGCAATCCCTTTAGCAACTGACCTTTTACCATGGGAATCATCACAGCCTATCCAAACATCCCAGTATAAGTTAAGTTCTAGGTTGATTGCCATGATTCAAAACCTATCTTTTTCGGGAAAGGAAGACGAAAACCCTTACCTTCATATTAGAGATTTTGAGCAAACATGTGATTGTCTTCACATTGAAGGCATTTCTGATAAGACTTTACGTTTTTCCTTTTTCTCTAAGGGGAGAAGCTAGACAATGGTACAGTCAGAAGGTAAGTCAACAACATGGTGAATGGGGAGTTTTACGAGCCAACTTTTGTCTAGATTTCTATTCCCTTGACCGTATAGCCGACCTTAGACTCGAAGTCCTATCTTTTAAACAAAAAGATAATGAAACTTTGGGAAAATCCTGGAAACGTTTTTCTGATCTTTTAGAATCTGGTCCAAACCTTAATCTTGAAGACCCTGTTCTTTTATTTCACTTTTTTCGAGGTCTTCAGAAAAATCACAAACAAATGCTTCACACAATGTCTAGAGGTTCTTTCTTTCGCATCCCTGCTGATGAAGCTAGAGTGATCCTAGATAGAATCCTAGAAGCTGAGATGGATAATACCCTTCATGATGAAACCTACGAAGCCGAAGTAGACACTCTGCCAAATTCTTCATCTACTTTAGCTATTCCAAGTTTTGAGCCACAAGAGGAAGAAATTCCACCACCGGACTTCATGCTGGATATAGAATCCGATCTTTTTGCCGATTTTGGAAACATTTCAAACTACCATTCTATTGACAAACCCCAAAACGGCCAGTTTAGCATTTATTTACCAAGTGAATATCAATTGAGAGAGCTTATCTCAGTAATGAGTAGCGAATGGTTGGAGGAATCAGAGCTTTCCTCTGATATGATCCATTTGGACACACCCTCTATAACTATACGTTGTTCTTATAATTCTGATCGATTTAATGCTCTCTATAATCCCGTTGTGGGGATCAACATTATGTCTGAATCCTTTGCACTTAAACTATTTAAAAATCTTATCTTAACCCCCACAACAAAGGTCATAAAGGAATCTTCGGGACGATTAGTCCCCAGTCTTGGAATTATTAATGTCCTACCTCTCACGGTAGAAGGCTCCATGGTTCATTTGAACTTCTATATCTTTGATACATGGGACTTCGACCTGTTGATAGGACAACCTTTTAGAAGACTCCTTTATGAAGGTCATACTGGAAAGCTACACATTTCTTTTGGAAAAACCTTTAAATTCCCAATAATAATTTCACACTCCTTAAACAATAAGGCCGAGTCATATCTTTTGCCTGATCCTATGGAGGAAGTAAAGGCTGCATCTCTAGAGCTTTTAGATGAACCAGACTTAGAAGACGAAACTCCTTTCTTCACTGAAGAAGAAGACGAACCTTCTGAGCCTGAACCCTTAGATGAGTTTGTAGAAACACCTAGACCCCCCATAGAACTTAAAACTTTACCACCCGGTCTTACCTATGCTTTCCTAAACAATAATCCAGAGTTCCCTGTGATCATTAGCGATAAACTCACTCAGGATCAAACTCTGCGATTAATGACCATCCTTGAGAAACATCACTCGGTTTTTGGCTATTCACTTCAAGATCTTACAGGAATCAGTCCTATGATTTGTACACATCGTATTCCAACAGATCCTTCTGTTACACCCTCTCGAGAACCCCAACGTAGACTTAACAACACTATGAGAGAGGTAGTTCAAAAGGAAGTTATAAAGTTGCTGCATGCAGGGATTATATATCCTGTGCCGCACAGTGAGTGGGTGAGCCCAGTACAAGTTGTGCCCAAAAAGGGAGGCATGACAATTATTATGAATGAAAAGAATGAGCTAATTCCGCAACGCACCGTCACAGGATGGTGGATGTGCATAGACTATAGAAAACTAAATAAAGCCACGAGAAAGGATCACTTTCCTTTACCTTTTATAGATGAGATGCTAGAGCGGTTAGCAAACCATTTGTTCTTCTGTTTCTTAGATGGATACTCAGGATATCACCAAATCCCGATCCATCCCGATGATCAAAGCAAAACCACTTTTACATGCCCTTATGGAACTTATGCTTACCGTAGAATGTCTTTTGGGTTATGTAATGCACCAGCTTCTTTTCAAAGATGCATGATGTCTATATTTTCTGATATGATTGAAGAGATTATGGAAGTTTTCATGGATGATTTCTCTGTTTATGGAAAAACTTTTGATAGTTGTCTTGAAAACTTAGACAAGGTTTTGCAAAGATGTGAAGAAAAGCACTTAATCCTTAATTGGGAAAAATGTCATTTTATGGTTAGGGAAGGAATAGTGCTGGGACACTTAGTGTCTGAAAGAGGTATTGAGGTAGACAAAGCTAAAATTGAAGTAATTGAACAACTACCTCCACCTGTGAATATAAAAGGAATTCGAAGCTTTCTTGGCCATGCTGGTTTTTATCGTAGATTCATAAAAGATTTTTCATTTATTGCTAGACCACTTACTCTTTTGCTAGCCAAGGATGCTCCTTTCGAATTTGATGATGCATGTCTAACGTCTTTCAATTTATTAAAGAAAGCACTCATCTCTGCACCAATCATTCAACCCCCTGATTGGTCGTTGCCTTTTGAAATTATGTGTGATGCTAGTGATTATGCTGTGGGGGCAGTATTGGGACAAACTAAAGATAAGAAGCATCATGCAATTGCTTATGCCAGTAAAACTCTGACAGGAGCTCAACTTAATTATGCAACCACTGAAAAAGAGCTTCTGGCTGTTGTCTTTGCCATAGATAAATTTAGATCTTGTTTAGTTGGAGCTAAAATAATTGTTTACACTGATCATGCTGCACTAAAATATTTGCTCACTAAAAAAGATGCTAAACCTCGCCTGATTAGATGGATCTTATTACTCTAAGAATTTGACTTAGAAATAAAAGATAAAAAGGGAGTAGAAAATTCTGTTGCTGCTCACTTGTCTAGAATGTATTTTAAGAATCCACAGGAAACCCCCATCAATGATTCACTCCGGGACGACATGCTCTACGGGATTAATAGGTCTGACCCCTGGTATGCAGATATTGTTAATTTTATGGTTTCAGGGTATGTACCACCAGGAGCAAGCAAGAAGAAGCTTATTCAAGAAAGTCGTTCACATATATGGGATGAGCCATACCTCTTCCGAGTATGCTCTGACGGCTTACTCAGGAGATGTGTGACCACTGAGGAAGGATGGAAGATCATCGACAGATGTCATTTGTCACCATATGGAGGTCACTATGGAGCATTCTGTACACATTCAAAAATCTGGCAGTGTGGATTCTATTGGCCTACAATGTATGAAGACACGAAGCAATATATCAAAAGATGTGGGCCATGTCAAAGGCACGGAAACATAAATACAAGGGATGCAATGCCACTCACCAACAACCTTCAGATTGAGCTCTTTGATGTCTGGGGAATAGACTACATGGGTCCATTTCCTCCATCAAAGAAGTGCGAGTATATCTTGGTGGCGGTTGACTATGTCCCCAAGTGGGTAGAAGCATTACCTTGCAAGCATGCCGACAACGTCAGTTCAAAGAGGATGTTTGAAGAAATTATATTTCCAAGATTTGGAGTCCAGTGCGCACTTGCAGAATTTCTTAGAGATTGGAAGCACAATCCACATCAACGGAGTTGACAAAGACGTCATACTGCTTCGCCTCTTTCCATTCTCACTAGAAGGAAAAGCGAGGAAGTGGTTCTACACTCATCATGATAACATCAACACAACTGGACGAACTTGTCAGATGCCTTTCTATCAAAGTTTTTCCCTATAGGCGAAACAACTGCCTTAAGAGGAAATATTGTCAGTTTCCAACAGCAGAAGGCAGAAGCCATTTCAGAAGCATGGGAGCGTTTTCAAGGATACATATCAGATTGTCCTCACCATGGAATGGCCACATGGTTACTTATGCAGACCTTCTACCATGGATTAACCCAGAAGGCTCGTGAGTGCCTAGATGCATCTGCTAAAGGATCATTCTTGGAGCTTACAACTGGAAAAGCAGAGATACTTTTAGATAAGATAGCAGAAAACCAAAGCTGGTTCCAAGATAAAACTCAACAATGTCATCAAACTGAAGAAATACCAGAAGAAGTAAAAGCATTATCAACTAAGATGGAAAATTTGCTCCATTGGATTGACCAGAGGGCCAAGTTCAAAGAAGATCAAAGGGCCATTGAGACAGCATACAAATATCAACCAACTTCGAGTCAACCCAATAGCAAAGGTATGAATTCAGGTAATACTGTCAAACAACTTTCATTAAAAGAGATAATTGCTCAACAAACCAAAATTAATGATGAAGTTAAACAAAGGCTAGATACAAATGAATCGTCTCTAAAAGATATACATAATAAAATGGATTTTCTACTAACTACCTTTGATGAGCAAAACACTCTTAATAAAAGGGTAGAGCTTAAATTAATAAAGTTAGCTGCTGCACTGCCTGTTGCTACTAACATTGAGCAGGTAAAGAATATAACTACTAGAGGAGGTAAAGCTACCAGAGATCCACCATACCCAAAAGAGAAACAAAGAACATCAGCACCAATGCAACCAGCAGTGATAGAAGAAGAAAGCCCAGTTGAAGCAGAAGATCTGCTACAACCACCAAGAACTGGAGAAATGAGAAAAGATTTTTACGACACCAACTATTTGCCATTTCCCAGAAGAAACAGAGGACTGCAGTCGGATGAGCAGTTTGGTAAGTTTGTAGAGGTCATTCAGAAATTATATGTCAACATACCTCTGCTCGATGCCATACAGGTACCTACATATGCAAAGTACATCAGAGATATTCTTAACAAGAAGAGACCACTGCCCACCACTGAGGTTATCAAGCTGACAGAAGAATGTAGTGCGGCCATCCTCAACAAGCCACCGAAGAAGAAGGAAGATCTAGGATGCCCCACTATTGATTGCTCGATCGGAAACCAACACTTCAACAATGCACTTTGTGATCTCGGAGCAAGTGTCAGTGTGATGCCAGCATCAGTCTACAAAAAGCTTGATCATGCAACCTTAGAACCAACATCAATGTGCCTACAACTAGCGGATCAATCGGTTCGACACCCGCTGGGCATCGCCGAGAACATTCCAGCCAAGATCAGAGATTTCCTTGTGCCAGTAGACTTCGTAGTACTGGACATGAGTCCTGACTCAAAAGTGTCCATCATCCTTGGAAGGCCATTTCTGAGAACTGCCAATGCCCACATTGATGTCGGGAAAGGAGAAATCAAGTTCAACATAAACGGTCAAGAAGAACATTTCACATTCAAACCTAGACCAGAGAGAGACTCTATAGTGAAGGAAGTTCATGAAGAACCACTGGAGACACCATCTCCGGAGGAAAGAAACTCAGAAGATTAAAAGATTTGGAGGTCCAGCTTGGGGGACCTAAAAATCCCAAACCCTCGCCGGGAGGTAAATCGGTATTTACCCGCATTATTAATTTTCTCATATTTAAATTCTTGCATAATTAATTCTTAGCCATATACATTCATAGCATAATTATAATAATAAAAAAAAGCCCCACATAAATAATATTCGTGGTGTGTAACAACCCATATTATTAATTATTGTGGAGGCACAAAAATATTTTCCAATATCATTTTCATTAAGTTTCAATTCTCATAGATTTTCCTGCATTATATTTATTTATATTGATCTTATAGAAGCATGACCCATACTCTTTGGGTCCCACATGTCATACACTTCATCTCACATACATCCCATCACATAATTTCATCCACCAATATGTTTCCACTCACCTGACATCTTTCCACCGTCCAACCACTACCAACACAATATTATTCTGCGTGAGATCAAAGCAAGGAAGCAAGTGGAGGAGGCACACCCAGGATGGACACCAGGGGTGGGCGCCCGCCCACCTACCTTGGGCGTCCGCCCTGTCCCCTACTCAGCCTATAAAAGGCCACCTCCAGCTCCCCTTCTCTTCACACAAACACTTCAGAAAACCACACAAATCTCAGTTTCCCGAGAAGGAGCTTTTGTAGTGAAGAGAAGAGAGTAGAGAGAAAGAGGAGAGTGGAAGGGAAGGTTGGAGTTCTTTTGAGAGAGTGATTATCACCTAGTAAATAGTTGTCTAAGCGGAAGTAAAAGTTCTTTAGGGGGAGGCTCTACCAAAATAGAAATTTGTCTTGAACGATTAACCCCTGGACTACTGACACTCCGGACAGCTGACCACTAACATTTTCTCTCACATTTTCCACCAGTTGTGTTTTTGCCAACTTTTGTTTGCAGGATGTTTAAGAAGGTGAAGAATGCAGGGAAGACTCTCAAGAACATTGGTACAAGGAGTTCCGCCCGACACTCCTCACAGCCATCAGAGATGAGCGTCGACCCGACACCCACACAAGCTCCATCATCTTCATCAGGTCAGCAAGTTAAGGTCCTTCTCAAGATAGGAGACCTTGGACTGAAGACCCAAAGAGAGAAGGAAGTCTATCAGCAATTGAAGAACAAAGATTTCATTCACACCCCTACTATCGATCCAACCTTACTACAAGAAATAGGTATGGACACTGAATTTGACTTAATTTTCCAGACGTTAGGTTGGACAAATTTTTGGAATATAACTGAGCTGGGTTCTCGTCTTCTCACCCTCGAATTTCTTTGCACTTTACAATACTATGAGGGGGGAATTGTTTTTCGGATGTTCAAACAGGAAATTATGTTATCTTGGAGAGAGCTGAGCGACCATCTTGGTTTCTCTTCGAGATGCATCCTGAACATTGACTCCGATTTACCCAATTTTGAGAGACACCAGTTTTGGAGAGAAAAATCTAGAGATAATTTTTACAGTCAAGCCCGAACCAGTGACATGGAACACCCCACTCTTAGGATGTTTCACAAATGGCTTGGGTACAATCTTTTCTATCGTGACGATATTAGGAAAGTAAGAGTAGGAGATTTACAACTTTTATATGCTGCTATTAGTAAAGTACTCACTTCACCTGTTACATTATTAGTTTCACATTGGCTTAGTATACCTAGTCTTCAAGGACCAGTAGGATGTACTTCACTTATCACTCGTCTAGCCACTAATCTTCACTTACTAGAAAACTCATCGTTGGACTTTATAGAAGAATTAAGAATTTATCATGGCTATGACACATTTAGACAAGCTCGGATGTTAAAGAAAGAGGGAAATATAATGTACATGCTGTATGATGATAAAGGCAAGATTCGGTTACCTAACCCGAACCATGGCCTCTACTCTGTGCAAAACTTTTTGATTGAGATTGCAGCAACACCAGTGAACCAAAGAACTCCACAGCGAGTGGCATCTGAAAGGATAACCACTCACCGAGAACGCACTTGGTATGGAGCTGACTCTAGACCAGAAGAAGCAGAGCACCTGCATTATTGCGATTACAACCCTCGAGTCCTTCGAGACCCATGGGCTCGTCATGCGCAACCACAAGAGCCAACAGAGGAGACAGGGCCGGAGAGCCAAGATCACCAGTGGACAAACCCGCCTTTTCATACGGGCAGGTACTCCACTGATCCATATGGAGCTTCAGGATCCAGACCTCCACCCCAATTTGATGCAGGACGATACTCCGACGCCTCCTACGCTTTCACGAATGACTACTATCAAGAGGCTGGTGCTTTTTCACTCGTACCGAGAACACCCTCCTCGACATCCAGAACACGCAAGCAGAACATGGAAGACTCCTAGAAGAACAACAAAAATGGAACCAGGACCATGCCGCTGCAGTAGAAGAGCTGAGACAAGATACAACAACAATGAATGACAACATCACAACCATGATGCGGTTCTGGAACATCGGGTAAGACCGACGTCAACATCCAGCTTGGGGGAGTCCTCCCCAAATTTATCAAGTAAGTTTTTATTTGCTCTTCTTATTTATTCTTTTCTATTTTAGTATCTTAAAAGGAAAAACTTAGAAAACCAAATAAATATTTTCTTGCTTTAATTTACTGCACTTTATAAACATGAAAACAAAATAAAAAGATTGTGTAGATAAGTGTGCTTTATTTTTCTGCTAAGTTTAATCTCTAGAAAAAAAAATATATATAAAAAGACCAAAAATAAGCATGATGGAAATGATGAACAGTTGCTCTGTTTGCTTACTTACAAGTACCTAGCTTTTATATTAGAGTTCTTCCAGGAATCACTAAAACTAAAATTACTATCTTTGGGAAGCATAAAATTAAAGTCTAGGTAAGAGAAAGGCATGATATAAAGTTGAGCCACTGTTTATCTTGTTCCTACTACACTAAGTTCTGGAGATTTATTTTGAAAACTTACAAATCACATGATGAGTTCCTAGCATAACAAACTACCTACCACAGCCAAACTTGCTATAACATCTTTTACTATATTTACATTGAGTTTGATCGCGCTGTGTCGACCCTTAGGAGCTTTTCATGTGGTTAAATTAAGATATTCACTTGCACACATCTACCACAGCATCCATCATCATTCATTAAAATTGCTAAAAATATTTTCACTCACTGTCCCGAATATTGTTATTCTCTCTCTAAAAAGATTCAATGCAGAAGAGGCATGGGTTATGCAAAAATATGCGAGGAAATAAAAAGGGGCAAGTGCCCGGAACCTCGGAAAAGAAAGAAAAAGAGTGAGACGAGAGGTAAAAATGGACAAGTGTCCGAAGTAGAATTAGGGGTACAAAGAAGCCCACTTGAGAGGAAAAAATAGACAAGTGTCTGACAGTAGAATTAGGGGTATCTACTACCCACCTGAAAAAAAAGAGATAGCCCATGTTCTCCCAAAGCAAAGATCAAAGAAGAGAAGAGATAGCAATATAAGGAGCAATGAGAACTAAGTTTTATAATCACTTATGCATTTTCATCATCACTATCATTACTCCATCACACATGCACATCTTGATTTAATTATATGCTGAGTTCCTTTGGATCCATGGCTCGATTAGACAACATATGTATGAGCTGTTTTTCACTTCTATGAGCTCCACTTAAATATTCCATTAGCTATAGGTAAGTGACATTATGGTAAGGATCCACAAATACCACATATAGAGAGACTTGAGAGAATCATTGCTGGGAACTATGAATTTTATTTTGAAAAATTATGAAAAACTCTGGAACAAAGGTGAAGTATAGACAGGAGGGATAGTGCTTGACTTAACTATTTTGTCTTTCAATTACTTAAGACTTAAGTGCAGGTACTAAGCTCCATAACACTTCACTTTAATCTGGAAGAATTTTTATGTAAAAGCATGTGTGCCTGTCAGGAAAGTAAACATCGAAGCAACTCCTGATCCGTCTGAGTTTAGCTGTTTGCTCAGGGACGAGCAAAGGGTAAGCTTGGGGGAGTTTGTTGACGGTCCTTAAGTACTAAAATTAATAATCAAATAAACATGAAAAAGGATCAATATGAAACAAACATCTAGAATTAGGGTTTTATCTGACAGAATTCCACGAGCTTTGGTGTTTATCTATTTCTGCAGGGGTTTATCAGAAAATATGGAGAGAAGGCCCACATGTCATGTTTACAACGAGATAATTACGTGCCGCGCAATTTTCCTCAATCTAGAAGGATCCAGAAGCCACGGGAACGAACGGGAGGCGATTCGGGCTCGGGGGCAGGGCGCCCGCCCACCCCCCTTGGGAGCCCGCCCAGGGTTGGAGGCCAAACAGGACTCTGCTTCGGGGCAAGACTCCACCGACCTAAAGGATCAATCTAAACCATACAATCTATGTCGGTTTGATCCAATGGCTCACGTTCACTTGAGGGGACTATAAAACCAGACCCCCTGGCCCCTGGAGGAGAGAGGAGAAATCATTATTCAGAGGTAGCCATCAAAGTTAGGGTTTAGATCTCTCTCGAACAGAGAATTAGAATTAGCTACTCCCTAATCCTTCAAGTTTAGAGGTTTGATTAGATAGCAATTAGAGAAGTAGAGCACTACGCTCTGGATTCGGATCTTCGGTAATAAAGATTGGTATTATTCATATCTTTCTCTAATTCTATTGTTCTAATTGCATTATGTCTCTAATTATTATGCTCTTAGTTTGCTCTAGTTCAATATTTGATATAGTTCTAATTGATAATGAGTTTATGTATAAGTTTGCACAGCGCTTAGCTCTTGACGCGAGGGAGTTAGGTGATAGATCACATGTGAGCGTGGTGCTTAGATGTTATTTATCTGCAAATGTATCCTATTGGCCGAGTCGTGTGGTAGTTCTCGATAGTGACAGCTTCGTTGATTCTTATATAGTCCACCCTCCGTTGATAGGACAGGCAGAACCGGTATTGTCGAGTAAGTCATGCGATGTTCTGATTTACTTTATCAATGTTCCTTATACATGAATGAAGAGTCTTTTATGCTATACATGATCTTGTAGATAACTAGAGTAGATTATGACTTAGTAGTTAGTAGATAACTTAGAATCCATTCTCTAGCTAATCCGACATCACCTACATATATGAGGAGTAGTCTATTTTCTAATCGCTGTGTTATCTACCTATGAACTTATACTTTATTATCATTATCTTTATGGTTTACCCCCTGCTAAAGTATGTGACTGTGTGACGAGTTTCTCGTTAGTAATCATGTTCTTGCAAGTTTATCTCTAGTCTATGCCTTGATAGATTTTGCCCCCTTTTATTTTAATTTCATTTCCTTAGATCCCTTGAGCAAAATTATAAATAACGATACCTGGAATACTTATCCTGGTGAAATGCTACAATGAGGTGTTTTATCTGTGCGCTTGCGGATAGAATAGATTATTTTCTAGAGAGCCTTTACATTTATAAATACCTTTGTACACTCTGGCACCATGCTGGGGATGACAACCTAGTATCTAAGTGGTGTTAGCTAGTGTCAACACTGGTCGACCAGTCTGTTCATTCAACAATTTGATTGAATGCACTGACCACCGAGCATGTCATGCTCGGGGACTGATCGATCAATCTGTTAATTTGATATCTCGATTGATTGTACCGACCACCAAGCATGATATGCTCTGGGACTGGCCGATTAGCACACTAACTTTGAAAATCTGGGGACCGTACCGAGTTCATTTAGGTTCCCAACTTTGCTCGGGGACTGTGCTGATTACCAGGCGTGCTCAGAGACTCATCAACTACTCTGGGTGCAGTGCTTGGGACTTGCTTCGATCACTCTTCGACCACAGTTTGGGGACTGTTCTTTTTAGTTACATATGAATCGGACTCATATACAACTGAGGGGTAATTTTAGTTTTTAGACCTTGCTACAAGGCTCATACTTCGCCTTCCAGCAAGCTCGGGGACTACATCGGTATGATGCATCTGTCAATGCATCTCAGTTTTGGAATTTCTATGAAGACTTTTTTGACCCTAGCACTACGTGCCTACGTCACCTACTACTAGGCTCGAGGACTAAGTGGGCACACTTCACCTTGCGGTGAACATGCTTGCTTTTTCAAAGTCTGTACTTTTTAGAAAAGTAAAGTGGGCACACTTCACTAGGAAGGAAATCTTTTTTCTCAAGAGCACCATGCATTCTTCGAACAACCGGCTTCTTCAATGATTGATGCTGGTCAACTAGTTTTCAAGCTGGTCGAAATACCATTGCAATTGCTCACGACTTTCCATGTTGTCAAAGATATCAAGTCTTACTGGTCGAAGAAGCTCAAGATGGCGTGTTACATCACAATACATGGTGCTCGGGGACTAGCTGTGGGGGTATAAACCCCTATACCCTTACGGCTAGACTTGGACTAGAAGGCTTGGCCCATCACGAGACAGTTCGAGGCTTGATCCAACTACTTGGAGTTTTGCGCAAGGAAACAAGACATGGAGATCAAGCAGGATTCTAGTCGGTTAGAATAGGAATTGATATCATACTATCTATGGCAATTGTAACCGACTAGGATTAGTTTCCAAGATTTGTAACCCTGCCCTCTGGACTATATAAGGAGAGGCAAGGGACCCCCCTAGGACAGATCATCTCAACTCAACACAATCCATAGCAATACAATCAAACGCAGGACGTAGGTATTACGCCCACCCGGCGGCCGAACATGGATAAAAACCTTGTCTGTGTCTTGCGTCACCATCGAGTTCGTAGCTTGCGCACCGTCTACCGATAAACTACTATCGTGGGTATACCCCAAGGTAGACTGCCGACTAGCTTTCATCGACAGTGGCGCGCCAGGTAGGGGTTGTGCGTACAGCTCTCCCGACGAACAAGATGGTCATCGTCCCAGCTTCCGCAGTCGTGGCTGAAGGCCTCACGTTCACTGTGGGCCAGATCACGTGGACGACTCTTGGCGGCGGCCTCGCGACCACGACTTCGGAAGAAATCCAGATCCAATCTGGGGCAGCAGAGGTGTCAACTCCAATCACGCCGACTCTGAGCGCTCGATCTCTGCTTCCTCGCTATGAGGCAAGACAAGTCGACGACTCGGACCTTCTTCAAGCTCTCGAACGCGCCGACCTCAAACTTCTCAAAGCTTCCGACCTGGTGGACTCGATCTTGCGACAATCCGATCAGGCGCTGTCAACAAAATTTTCTGACTCCGGCCGGCCAACTCGTGCCACCACGCACGAACAACTAGATATGTCCCTGACAATAACATCGACTCCCACGGGACGATCCGTCAAGCTCAAGACAGATTCCCCAGACCAGGATCACCCTTACGGTCTGAACAACGCGGCCGACCAATATTCGCGGCATACCCGATCTCTCTTCAGCAGGGCGGGCTTGTCCTCGGGCCAGAGCAGCCAAGCAGCTCGCCATTACATCAACATTGTATCCATCCGAGTCCTGTCGGACGATAAGGCTACCAGTACAAACTCCAGCACAGGGTCTGTCCCTACCAAGGACAGATCATCTCAACTCAACACAATCCATAGCAATACAATCAGACGCAAGACGTAGGTATTACGCCCACACGGCGGCCGAACCTGGATAAAAACCTTGTCTGTGTCTTGCGTCACCATCGAATTCGTAGCTTGCGCACCATCTACCGTGGGTATACCCCAAGGTAGACTACCGACTAGCTTTCATCGACAAACGTCGACCTCTTTCTCCAACATCGAATTTGTTATGATTCTTCTTATTTTGTGAGGTCATTCCAGAAGGTCGTAAATCGGTCATTTATTACCCTGCATAAGATATAAAAGTAGACAAACAAGGGTAATCCTGCTTGAGCAGGGGTTAATGGTTATCTTGATCACATAATTGAGTATAAGTCCCTTCCCCGGCAACGGCGCCAAAAATGCTTGTTGATATAAATTAACTGCACTCCTTTAAATAAGATTCAAGTAAGATTATCTACAAGCGTACAGATATCGTACCAATGTCACATTTTACCATGGGGGTTTAAATATCGTATCCACAGGGAAGGTCTATATGTTGGACTTATAACTATCATTTATACTATTGATGTGAACGATAAACCCTAACTAGAATCCTACTCATAACAGGGATAAGTCACTTGATAAAAGATATAAGATAAATAATGATCAGTCATCATAAATAGATAAATATCAGAGCTCTTCTAGTCATAGTATTAGCTAGCCGATGGATAAACTCAGGAAGAAATACTAAGGTAATTCTATAACTATATCAATGAATAACTCTAATTAGTGCAATTACATCTAGAAATCATTGTTAAGTCAACCCTATATCATAATCACATGTAAAGAGGCATCAACTAATGAGGGTTTTAAGACGCAACTGTCACCTCCTTCGCGACCGCGCCCATGCTAGTCCTACTTTCGAGGGGTGGACTACAGAGGAACCAACGCAGCTATCACCTGCGCACTACCACACGACCCGGCACGTCAGGGTGCCCTCACAGATAAACAAGATATCTAGACACCACGTCTACATATTGTCTTCCATCTACCCACCAATTGATTGGGTAAACGCTATACGAGCAATTACATGGATTCAATAAGATCAAACCAACTATCCTAGACATATAATCAAAGTAGACAATGACTATTGCAATTAAGAATATATAAGAGATTAAGAACAATGTTGCCTGAACCATAATATTGAATACAATAAGAGAAAGGTACTAGAGCTATACCAAACTTCGTGCTCCAGATAGACGCTAGGGGCTCTGGATCCCGCTGAAGAACTAGAACCCTTCTACTTCTAATCTAACTAGGCTAAAACTATGAACTAGAGAGGCACTGATGAACTAGAGAAGGCTCTTGATGAATGGATCTCCAAATGACTTGATGCCTCTAGGGAGGGGGGTCTGCCCCATTATTTATAGCCCGGTGGGATCGATGTGCGCTATAGGATCAAACCGACTTAACCAAGGGCCAAGATGACTCCTCGGAGGCGGTAGAGGAAGCTTCTAGAAGGGGGGCCGAAACCTAACAGGGGGGCGCCGGCCGGTGCCATGGTGGGGCCGGCCGGCCCCACCATGTGGCCTCTGGCCCCCGATTTCTTCCAGTGTCTTCTAGATACTTCCCATGTCCTGTTTGTGATATTGCCGTGGCAGATAACTTTCGTGTTTATTTTGCACTTGAATACCTCTTTTCAGCTTTTCTAGAATTCACCCTAGAAAATACGGAATATAGAAAACTCATGAAAATTGTCAGATAAAACCATAGACTAGTGTGTTTTCATGTTCTCCATCGGGTTTAAAGTTCTAATAAAAGTTGACGTTATCGATCGTCAACAGCATGTCGCCCACTATTCCACCAACTTACATCACTGTAGCGCCTCACCCCTATCACTGTAAGTGCTGCACGACAGTAGGAGGAATGGGAGGAATTAACCCGTGCCAGTATAACCATACTTTGGCAATTACTGTTCTACTGCTGCAGGACAAGCCATAGGGCCTCGGATCCGACCACCACGACCCGAACAGGGCTCAGCGACGCTGCCAACAGGGCGAGCATGTCGTTGCCCACACCACAAGGATGAGGCGGTCGATCTCCACAGGGTCAGCACTATTACTCTACTGCACATTAAGGATAAACTACCAGATTTACACATGTAACAGCCCTGCCACCCCTTGTGACTATAAAAGGGGAGGCAGGGCACCCCATAGGGGACACGCGCAACACACAAACACACAACATACAACACATTATCATATTCCACTCCACTCACATAGAGATAGAAGACTCAAGACACTAAGCACACCTCCACTCACTCCCTAAGCCGAGACCTAGGACATATCCCTCTCTCGCAACTAGCTTGTTCTCCCCTACTACAAGCACTCTCAGGTGCAAGGCAATACAGGATCTGACTCTCTCACTGGACGTAGGGCATCCTAGGCCCAAACTAGTATAAACCCTTTGTGTTCTCTTGCATTACCATTCGGGTTAAGGGAGCACGCAGATTCATCACTTGTTAGTGCCTGGACCCCAAGTCTAGACACTGACACATATGTCGGCCTAGGCTTATCACCTTCACCTATATCCACTGCTTCTAATTCGTCAGCCGACATGAATCATTTACCCATCATGCCTTCATCTTCATCAATTAAAGAATCCATCAATTAAAACTTTGAGAGCCGACTGCTTGTATCAGCTGTTGATCATCATCAAACACTTTGATGACACCTTCTTCATATATCTTTCCATAGAAATATTCCATGCCTCAAAATTCCACTCATCTGTTCCAACATAAGAGATACCCACAGAAGAGTTAGCTAGAACAACTTCTACATCATCCCCAATCCACTAAATTAAACTTTGATGCATAGTGGATGGTATACAGCTCTTGGTGCAAAAGCGGATCTGCAAACACAAAGGGCTAATACCCGATTTAAACGTTAAGGCGTGCCAGCCGATTTGACCTTTCAACCGACAAAGGTGGTAACTCAAACACTTTGGTCCCAACAACAGCAATGCGCCCGGATGTCACGGCTAAGAGGTGTTTATGCGGAACTTGAGAACACGCCGAGTTTGACTCGACGAATTCCTAAGAACTCATACTAAAAAGAAAATATGACGAAGTCATCGAAAAAGTAGATGCTGGAATATGAGTAAAAACTTGTGTTTGATTCATTGATAGATGTTTCATTACATTGCCCTAGGGTCCATATTTATACCCTGCCCAAAGGAATTACAACTGGACACGACTAGGACTTGAATTCCAAATTAAATGAAAAATGAACTCTAATAACTAAGGAAAACACTAAACTATCCCCCGTAACCGATCGGGATACTGCCACAGGTCAATCGGTAACCTCCGCGCTTTTCTTCAGACTCATCGGCAGACTGCCTGTTGCATCCATCAGCAAACATCAGCACTGGTCATCGACATGAACACATCACCACCCCTGGACTTAGTCATATTTAGTTGTTTCCCCATCGGCACCATTCCTCCATCGGCAACTCCCCTGTAGACTAGCCACCATCGCCCAATCTGCCGATCTACGCTTCATTAACTCCAGGTGCGTATACAAAGATACGTGTCCAAAAATGGTGTCAACACATGCCTTCCAATTTCGGGGTATAAAATCATTAATGCTCCGAAATTCTCCTCAGTAATGACACTTTTCCGCAATTACTTCCCTTGATTGGCAATTAATTACCAAATCTAAACAACCTCAGCCTAATTTTTCTTGTAGATTCCTCGAATTCCTCAACTTTCCAAATCACGTGCACAATCCCTTGATTGTCGTGCGAACAGTTACCATATCCACCTGAACACCCTCGGATTTCACGGATGCGACAAAGAGATAAGTCAGATTTGCCCCTGCCCATTTTGTCCTATAAATACTTCCTTCTACGGTACTCCTTCTCCATCTTGTCATTCTACAGCCCAAAATCCACTTCCCTGGCGGCAGCATTGCCTGAGGACTCCAAGAACTTCAGCAAGAGCATCCTCCAACAACCCTCAAGGTCTTCGATTTCTCCTTCCCTCAGGAAGAAATGGCCATCAACTTTGTCGTCCCCGAGGTCAGTTCACCATCCCTCTTCTTTTATACCTTTGTTGTACTCCTATTCATCCACAATTCTTTTATTGAGTACTTTTTTCCTCTTTCTTCTTGTTTGTTTTCTGTTCCTCCAATCATCAAACCCATTGGGAACTGGCCGATAAGATCGTGATTCCTACCGATCAACCTCACTTCAAATGCCTTGGTCCATTAGGAAACCCACCGATCTGATAAATGCAGAGACAAATAGGATCCCTTTTAGAGCTAAGAACTTTTCTTTGGACCTATGGAAAGATACTTTTCGCTCCTGGCCCAGTTCTACCAAGGGTTGGAAAGATTGGTTCCTTAGAATCGGCAACTCAAATGAAGTTCGATGGGGTGAGCGAAAATTCGACCAATGCATCAAATTATCCATTGCCGATATGGAGAGGAATGAATCCTTGTTGATAGCTGCTTCATTCTTCTGGTCTGACACCCTCAATGCTTTTGTATTCGGCCATGGTCCTGCATCCCCCACTTTAGCCGATGTGCTGATGCTTACTGGTCTGGTCATATCATCTGCCGATGATAACCATCTTTATGAAAGCAAACCTGAGCGCAAAGTAGAAACCCGCAACATAGGTGGTTGGTCGGGGTACATCCAGAAGTACCGAAAAATAGGGTCAGTCGGACAGAGAGAACATGCTATCTTTCTGAATATGTGGCTTGATAAGTTTATCTTTTGTGGCCGATCGATAGGTGTTGACACCGTTTTTGGACACGTATCTTTGGATGCGCACCTGGAGTTAATGAAGCATAGATCCGCAGGTTGGGTGATGGTGGCTAGTCTACAGAAGAGTTGCCGATGGAGGAATGATGCCGATAGAGGAAACAATTGAATGTGGATAACTCCAAGGGTGATGATGTGTTCAAGTCGATGACCAGTGCCGATGTTGCCGATGACTGTAACAGGTGGTCTGCCAATGATTCTGAATAAAAGTATGAAAGTTGCCGATTGATCAATGGCCATGTACCGATCGGTTACGAGGTGGGTAGTTTTATGTTTTCCTTGATTATTAGAATTCGTCTTGTGTACGGGTTCCGTTTAGTTTGGAATTCGAGTCCTAGTCGTGTCTGGTTGTAGCTCTTCAGACAAGGTATAAATGTAGACCCTAGAACAATGTAATGAAAACATCTATCAATCAATCAAACACAAGTTTTTATTCATATTCTAGCATCTACTTTTTCGATGACTTTGTCATATTTTCCTTTTTACTACGAGTTCTTAGGGATTCCTCGACTTAAGCTCGGTGTATTCTCGAGTTCCATGTGAACACCTCTTGGCTGTGACATCCGGGCGCATCGCTGTTGTCGGGACCAAAGTGTTCGAGTTATCACCTTTGCCGATAGTAAGGTCAAATCGGTTGGCACGCCTTAACGTTTGAATCGGGTATTAGCCCTTTGTGTTTGCATATCAGTTTTGCATCAACAGTAGGACCAACCTCTGTCTATCTATCAGCAGCAGAAAGACTGGTTGATGCCGGTCGATTTCCTCTTGGCCGATATTTGCTTGGCTCCGCCTATCACCTTCTCCACCAAGTAGCTCAGAAACTCCTGCTAGGCCAACCCATCTGCAACTTAGGGGGGCCTTGGTGGTTCATCAATATGTGGCTTAGTGTCCACATGCATAAGCGCCTCGGCTTTGACCTTTTTGCTCAGCGCTTTCAAAGAGACATAGCCGAGGATCATGAACTGGATGAGGAAGAATCAGCAACTCGCCCCCTCCTTGAACTATGGCGAGACCGCCATAGTCTTACCTGGCACCAGTGGTAATGAAGGCCAGGTCAGCCGATTCTTCCAGACTCTCTATGATGGCCTGACCAAAGATCAACGGGCATGGATGCCCTATGAGGATACAGAAACCAGATTCCCACTCACTTTCCATCCTTTTGATAATGCTCTTAATAAGGACTATGATCTTATGATGGCGATTATCACCCCGAGAGCTATACCAGTGGGAAGACCTCCAACCTTACTTATGAGTTCTATAACCCATCGGCCTTGGCCCGTCAACTGGCCTTTGGACAGCTGCCAATCGTGCTCTGCTATGCTGATGTGGTAAAGTCAAGGGAGACTATAACCAGCGGTCTTGAGTGGATCAGAGTTGCTCAGCTTCCACCAAATGTCGATACGTCAGACATCGATCTATCGGCTTGGATCCCAGCTCTTTTCATCACTAAGGTATACAAACAATGGTGGGAAGAATGGAAAGAGCACCTGTTCTGTAGATCGGCCCTCACATACCGCGGCATGATCGACCCCAAGTACAAAGTTCCCGAGAACACTAAAAGTCCTTAACCGATGCTTCAACCTTTCATTACTTTTACTCTTATCGGTAACTTCTTTTTTTTAACAGGTCGACGATACACCACCGACAGTTAGTAGGAGCGGCAAGCCGATCGAGCTCCTTCCATCAGGCCCGATCTCCCTCATCGGCACCAACGCACCAACCCTAGCAGCTCTAATGCACCGGAATGTGCGTTTTAAGAACATCGCCACCAAACGAGCAAAAACATCCCCATCGGTGGCTGCCACTGCTCCGGCACAAGCATTAAAGGTAAATCCCTGACTTCTCCAATTCTCACTGATTGTATTCTACACTCACACAGTCTTTTCAGGAAACATCGGCTACTATGGGAACTTCATTGGTAACTTTTATTGTTTCATCCAAAATTTCATCAACATTTCGTTATATTTGTGCTTATGAAACTTTTGTCGTTGTATCAGCAAACCGGCAAATCGGCAAGGACCAAGACAAGTGCCGATGCCCCCCAGTCTAGCCAAGCTAAGAGAAAAGGCCCCAAGAGCACCAAGTCACAGGCAAAACGTCAGAAAACAGCGCCACCTTCTTCTCCTCTCCCAGTGTCGCCGATTCATGTAGAATCGTCCCCTTCTTCACCAGAAATCCAGACTCAGCAAGCACCATCTTCACCTCAACCGCAAGAAGAACCTCAGCCAGAAGAGGCATCAGCCGATGTACATAAGCAGACTGCCGATCTAGTGGGTTCAATCATAGCATCGGTAGTCTCCTCAATTCAGACAAGCACTGCACCCCCTCAAGGTAAAGCATTGTCTATGAAACTGTTGCCGATGGATTTATTCTCTCCTATTTATAATCATTATTATTATTTTTTCAGCTGACATCATTCCATTGGCAACTCCAGCGATCAACCCATTGTGCCATCGGCTTCAGCTAGCCAGAGGTAAGAAATTGCCGTGAAACAAGTAAGTCACCTGATTTCTATTTTTCATCACCAGTACTTGATCATCAAATAACTTATTTTAGTTTGTTTTCTAGGAACAAGACTCTCCAGATAGCTTGTTCTCTTTTGCTATTGAGATCTCTGATGATGAAGGCGAGGAAGCAAGCTCTTCTCATGCAGTAGGGTTTTCATCGGCAGAAATCAGAACTAAACTGGAGGATCTGTTGGCCCTGCTTCATCAGGATACAGCCCAACTGGTTGATGATTCCGATCTAGCTAAGGCGCTATTTAAAGCTCTCAGAGGCCAAATCCCTACCGATGCCGAAGAGACTCTTTTCTAGGCTGCGCACTTAGAGAGCCGCCAGCTTCAGTATCAAAAAGCTGCCCAACGTCTTGCCGATAGAGCCACTCATGCCCAGCTCTCAGAGGAGGTAATGAAAGTGAAGCATCTCGCCGATGAGAAGCATAAGAGCATCGGCATTCTAAAATCCTCTGGATACATGCTGAAACAAAAGATCTCTGATCTATCGGCAAAAAGAGAAGCTCTATTGGCAGAGCTTAAACAAGTAGAAGAGGCTCTGTCCCAAGCTCAACAAGAAGAAAGTCAGTTGCCTAAAATGATCAAGACTCTCGAACAAGAGCAAAACGTCCAAACTCGCAACCCATTGCAGATGAAGAAGAAGCTGAAACCGGTAGAAGGCTCTGCCGATGAAGATATCAAGGAGAAGAAGAAGCTAATCAAATCCGTCTGCGCGCTATATCGGCCATCCATGCCCTGCTGAGCGTATAAACTCCTCATCGGCAGCGTGCTTTGTTCACTCTCTAAAAACTTCTGAACATTTTGCTCTAGCCGATAGGATTGTTATCGGCACCCCTTTGAACATGATCTTTAGTCCCAGATACATTTCAATCCAGCCGATAGGAGTGTTGTCGTCACTTAAACTTTTATGCATTGTCCCATATGCTTGGGTAATATTTCTTTAAATATTTTCCATTTAACGCTCTGGGAAATTCAACTCCTTCGAGAGTCTCCAAAATGTAGGCATTACCAGGAGCAGATCGGCTTATCCGATAAGGACCTTCCCAATTGGGAGACCACTTGCCAAACTTTGAACTTTTAGTCTCAATCGGTAATATCAGTTTCCATACCAAATCTCCATCCGCAAACACTTTGATGACACCTTCTTCATATATCTTTCCATAGAAACATTCCATGCCTCAAAATTCCACTCATCTATTCCAACATAAGAGATACCCACAGAAGAGTTAGCTAGAACAACTTCTACATCATCCCCAATCCACTAAATTAAACTTTGATGCATAGTGGATGGTATACAGCTGTTGGTGCAAAAGCTGATCTGCAAACACAAAGGGCTAATACCCGATTCAAACGATAAGGCGTACCAGCCGATTTGACCTTTCAACCGACAAAGGTGGTAACTCGAACACTTTGGTCCCGACAACAGCGATGCGCCCGGATGTCACGGCTAAGAGGTGTTCAAGCAGAACTTGAGAACACGCCGAGTTTGACTCGACGAATTCTTAAGAACTCGTAGTAAAAAGAAAATATGACGAAGTCGTCGAAAAAGTAGATGCTGGAATATGAGTAAAAACTTGTGTTTGATTCATTGATAGATGTTTCATTACATTTCCCTAGGGTCCATATTTATACCATGTCCAGAGGAATTACAACCGAACACGACTAGGACTTGAATTCCAAATTAAATGAAAAACGAACTCTAATAACTAAGGAAAACACTAAACTATCCCCCGTAACCGATCAGGATACTGCCACAGGTCCATCGGTAACCTCCGCGCTTTTCTTCAGACTCATCGGCAGACTGCCTATTGCATCCATCGGCAAACATCGGCACTGGTCATCGGCATGAACACATCACCACCCCTGGACTTAGTCATATTCAGTTGTTTCCCCATCGGCACCATTCCTCCATCAGCAACTCCCCTATAGACTAGCCACCATCGTCCAATCTGCCGATCTACGCTTCATTAACTCTAGGTGCGTATCCAAAGATACGTGTCCAGAAATGGTGTCAACACATGCCCCCCAAATTCAGGGTATAAAATCATTAATGCTCCGAAATTCTCCTCAGTAATGACACTTTTCTACAATTACTTCCCTTGATTGGCAATTAATTACCAAATCTAAACAACCTCAGCCCCATTTTTCTTATAGATTCCTTGAATTCCTCAACTTTCCAAACTGAATCTCCCCAGAATGTGCTCATCGGCAATATTACCGTTAGAGAGAACTGCCGATGGACCGACCAAGCGATCTTGCACAGTAAGATATCTTCACCGCTCGCTGTCAAATCACCTGCACAATCCCTTGATTATCGTGCGAACAGTTACCATATCCACCTGAACACCCTCGGATTTCACGGATGCGGTAAAGAGATAAGTCAGATTTGCCCCTGCCCATTTTGTCCTATAAATACTTCCTTCTCCGGTACTTCTTCTCCATCTTGTCATTCTATAGCCCAAAATCCACTTTCCTGGCGGCGGCATTGCCTGAGGACTCCAAGAACTTCAGCAAGAGCGTCCTCCAACAACCCTCGAGGTCTTTGATTTCTCCTTCCCTCAGGAAGAAATGGCCATCAACTTCGTTGTTCCCGAGGTCAGGTCACCATCCCTCTTCTTTTATACCTTTGTTGTACTCCTGTTCATCCGCAATTCTTTTACTAAGTACTTTTTCCCCTTTCTTCTTGTTTCTTTTCTGTTCCTCCAATCTTCAAACCCATTAGGAACTGGCTGATAAGATCATGATTCCTACCGATCAACCTCACTTCCAATGCCTTGGTCCAATAGGAAACCCAGATCCCACCAATCTGATAATTGCAGAGACAAATATGATCCATTTTAGAGGTGTGAACTTTTCTTTGGACCTATGGAAAGATACTTTTCGCTCCTAGCCCAGTTCTACCAAGGGTTGGAAAGATTGGTTCCTTAGAATCGGCAACTCAAATGAAGTTCGATGGGGTGAGCAAAAATTACACCAATGCATCAGATTATCCATTGCCGATTTGGAGAGGAATGAATCCTTGTTGATAGCTGCTTCATACTTCTGGTCTGACACCCTCAATGCTTTTGTATTCGGCCATGGTCCTGCATCCCCCACTTTAGCCGATGTGCTGATGCTTACTGGTCTGGACATATCATCTCCTGATGATAACTATCTTTATGACCGCAAACCTGAGCGCAAAGTAGAAACCCACAACATAGGTGGTTGGTCGGGGTACATCCAGAAGTACCGAAAAATAGGGAAAGTCGGACAGAGAGAACATGCTATCTTTCTGAATATATGGCTAGATAAGTTTGTCTTCTGTGGCCGATCGGTAGGACCAACCTCTGTCTATCTATCGGCAGCAAAAAGACTGGTTGATGGCGGCCCATTTCCTCTTGGCCAATATTTGCTTGGCTCTGCCTATCACCTTCTCCACCAAGTAGCTCAGAAACTCCTGTTAGGCCAACCCATCGTCAACTTAGGGGGGCCTTGGTGGTTCATCAATATGTGGCTTAGTGTCCACATGCATAAGCGCCTCGGCTTCGACCTTTTTGCTCAGCGCTTTCCAAGAGACATAGCCGAGGATCATGAACTAGATGAGGAAGAATCGGCAACTCACCCTCCCTTGAACTATGGCGAGACCGCCATAGTCTTACCTGGCACCGGTGGTAATGAAGACCAGGTCAGCCGATTCTTCTAGACTCTCTATGATGGCCTGACAAAAGATCAACGGGCATGGATGCCCTATGAGGATACAGAAACTAGATTCCCACTCACTTTCCATCCTTTTGATAATGCTCTTAATAAGGACCATGATCTTATGATGGCGATTATCACCCCGAGAGCTATATTAGTGAATTTCTTCAGCAGTGGGAAGACCTCCAACCTTACTTATGAGTTATATAACCCATCGGCCTTGGCCCGTCAACTGGCCTTTGGACAGCTACCAATCGCGCTCTGCTATGCCGATGTGGTAAATCCAAGGGAGACTATAACCAACGGTCTTGAGTGGATCAGAGTAGCTCAGCTTCCACCAAATGCCGATACGTCAGACATCGATCTATCGGCTTGGATCTCAGCTCTTTTCATCACTAAGGTATACAAACAATGGTGGGAAGAATGGAAAGAGCACCTGTTCTGTAGATCGGCCCTCACATACCGCGGCATGATCGACCCCAAGAACAAAGTTCCCGAGAACACCGTAAGTCCTTAACCGATGCTTCAATCTTTCATTACTTTTACTCTTATCGGTAACTTACTTCTTTTTTTTAACAGGTCGACGATACACCATCGATAGTTAGTAGGAGCGGCAAGCCAATCGAGCTCCTTCCATCAGGTCTGATCTCCCTCATCGGCAACAACGCACCAACCCTAGCAGCTCTAATGCACCGGAATGTGCGTTTTAAGAAGATCGCCACCAAACGAGCAAAAACATCCCCATCGTTGGCTACCACTGCTCTGACACAAGCATTTAAGATAAATCCTTGACTTCTCCAATTCTCACCAATTCTATTCTACACTCACACAGTCTTTTCAGGAAACATCGGCTACTATGGGAACTTCATCGGTAACTTTTATTGTTTCATCCAAAATTTCATCAACATTTCGTTATATTTGTGCTTATGAAACATTTGTCGTTGTATCAGCAAACCGGCAAATCGGCAAGGACCAAGACAAGTGCCGATGCCCCCCAGTCTAGCCAAGCTAAGAGAAAAGGCCCCAAGAGCACCAAGTCACAGGCAAAACGTCAGAAAAGAGCGCCACCTTCTTCTCCTCCCCCAGTGTCACCGATTCATGTAGAATCGTCCCCTTCTTCACCAGAAATCCAGACTCAGCAAGCACCATCTTCAACTCAACCGCAAGAAGAACCTCAGCCAGAAGAGGCATCAGCCGATGTACATGAGCAGTCCACCGATCCAGTGGGTTCAATGATAGCATCGGTAGTCTCCTCAATTCAGACAAGCACTGCACCCACTCAAGGTAAAGCATTGTCTATGAAACTGTTGCCGATGGATTTATTCTCTCCTATTTATAATCGTTATTATTATTTTTTCAGTTGACATCATTCCATTGGCAACTCTAGCCGATCAACCCGTTGTGCCATCGGCTCCAGCTAGCCAGAGGCAAGAAATTGCCCTGAAACAAGTAAGTCACCTGATTTCTATTTTTCATCACAAGTACTTGATCATCAAATAACTTATTTCATTTTCTTTTCCAGGAACAAGACTCTCCAGATACCTTGTTCTCTTTTGCTATTGAGATCTCTGATGATGAAGGCGAGGAAGGAAGCTCTTCTCAAGCAGCAGGGATTTCATCGGCAGAAATCAGAACTGAACTGGAGGATCTACTGGCCCTGCTTCATCAGGATACAGCTCAACTGGTTGATGATTCCGATCCAGCTAAGGCTCTATTTAAAGCTCTCAGAAGCCAAATCCGTGCCGATGCGGAAGAGACTCTTCTTCAGGCTGCGCACTTAGCGAGCCGTCAGCTTCAGTATCAAAAAGCTGCCCAACATCTTACCGATAGAGCCACTCATGCCCAGCTCTCAGAGGAGGTAATGAAAGTGAAGCATCTCGCCGATGAGAAGCATAAGAGCATCGGCATTCTAAAATCCTCCGGAGACACACTGAAACAAAAGATCTCCGATCTATCGGCAAAAAGAGAAGCCCTATTGGCAGAGCTTAAACAAGTAGAAGAGGCTCTATCCCAAGCTCGACAAGAAGAAAGTCAGTTGAATAAAATGATCAAGACTCTCGAACAAGAGCGAAACGTCCAAACTCACAAGGCATTGTAGATGAAGAAGAAGCTGAAACCGGTGGAAGGCTCTGCCGATGAAGATATCAAGGAGATAGAAGAAGCTAATCAAATTCGTCTGCACGCTATATCGGCCATCCAAGCCTTGCTGAGCGTATAAACTCTTCATCGGCGGCGTGCTTTGTTCTCTCTCTAAAAACTTCTGAACATTTTGCTCTAGCCGATAGGATTGTTATCGGCACCCCTTTGAAACATGATCTTTAGTCCGAGATACATTTCAATCCAGCCGATAGGAGTGTTATCGGCACTTAAACTTTTATGCATCGGCCCATATGCTTGGGTAATATTTCTTTAAATATTTTCCATTTAACGCTCTAGGAAATTCAACTCCTTCGAGAGTCTCCAAAATGTAGGCATTACCAGGAGTAGACCGTTTTATCCGATAAGGACCTTCCCAATTGGGAGACCACTTGCCAAACTTTAAACTTTTAGTCCCAATCAGTAATATCAGTTTCCATACCAAATCTCCATCAGCAAACTCCTTATCCATTACTTTTTTATCATACCATCTGGCAACTCTCTTTTTGTTTTCTTCTATACTTATCAAAGCCTTCAGCCGATGCCCTGCTAAATCATCTAACTCGTCCTTCAGTAAAGTAGCATAGTCATCGGTAGCTAGCTAATTTTGAAAAGATAGTCATCTAGACCCAGTCTTAATTTCCCATGGTAATACTGCATCGTGCCCGTATACCAATTGATAAGGTCAAACTTTGGTCGACCCATGACAAGCCATCCGATATGACCACAAAGCTTCATTCGACAACGTATGCCACCTCCTAGGATTTTCTTCAATCTTCTGTTTGATGAGTTTAATAATTCCTTTGTTAGATGCCTCGGCCTGCCCATTGGCTTGAGCATAATAAGGAGAAGAATTCAATACTTTAATTCCCATACCGATTGCAAATTCATCAAACTCCCCTGGTGTAAACATAGTACCCTGATCGGTAGTAATCGTTTGAGGAATACCAAATCGGTAAATAACATGCTCTTTCACAAAGTTAATCATATTGGCTGGTGTTACTTTCTTCAAAGGAATAGCTTCAACCCACTTGGTGAAATAATCAAAAGCAACTAAGATGAATTTATGCCCTTTGCTAGATGGTGGATAAATCTGGCCGATCAAATCAATAGCCCATCCCCAGAACGGTCAAGGTTTAATAATGGGATTCATGGCCGATGCGGGTGCCCTTTGAATATTGCCAAATTTCTGACATCCTTGACATCCTTTGAAATACTTAAAACAATCCTCAAGAATGGTCGGCCAATAATACCCATTTCTCCTAATCATCCATTTCATCTTAAAAGCCGACTGACGTGCTCCACACATTCCTTCATGGATCTCTCCCATCAAACTTTCGGCTTCATCATCTCCTAAGCATTTGAGAAGAACTCAATCTATAGTTCAAAAATATAATTCACCCTCAAGGAGTACATACTTAGTAGCTTGAAACCTGACACGCCTTTCAACCTTTTCGGATGGATCTTTCAAATAATCAACAATCTCTTTTCTCCAATCATCGGCACTGATTGCCGATAATGCATTTAATATGGGTTGATACCCTGAGGCATGCTGAGCCAACCGATTAGCCTCCTCATTATGTAACCGAGGAACATGCTCTAATCGGAAATCTTTGAATTCCCTTAACAATTCTGTACTCTTTTCGTAATAAGTTATCAGGACCTCGCTTCGGCATTCATAACTTCCAGCCAATTGATTTATAACCAGCATAGAATCCCCGAAGATTTCAACAGCATCAACATGAACTTCTTTTAACAATTCCAACCCCTTGATCAAAGCTTGATACTCGGCTTGATTATTCGTTGACGTGGCAACAATCGGCAAAGAGAACTCATATTTCCTTCCCTGAGGGGAAATTAACACTATGCCGATTCCTGCCCCCCGGTCACACGTGGATCCATCAAAGAAGAGTGTCCAAGGCACAATTTCCAAAGTCCCACTACACCACGATGTTGAGTCACAAAATCGGCCATAATTTGCCCTTTAACCGCTTTAGCCGATTCGTAACGTAGATCAAATTCCGACAGTGCCAAAATCCACTTACCGATTCTACCACTCATAATCGGCATAGATAGCATATATCGGACCACATCATCTTTGCATATAACAGTGCATTCGGCCGATAGCAAATAGTGCCTCAACTTAGTGCAAGAAAAATATAGGCATAAACATAATTTTTCAATGGCCGAATACCTGGTCTTAGCATCAATCAATCTTCTACTTAAATAGTAAATCACACGCTCCTTCCCTTCAAATTCTTTAATCAAAGCCGAACCGATGACCATCCCATCGGTAGACAAATATAATCTGAAGGGCTTTCCTTGCTGAGGTGGAATCAAGACTGGAGGATTTGTCAAATAACTCTTGATTTCATCTAAGGCCAACTGTTGCTCTTCTCCCAATATAAATTCTTGATCGGCTTTCAATTTAAGTAAAGGACTAAAAGCACTAATTTTACCAGATAAATTAGAAATAAACCGCCTGATAAAATTTATTTTGCCGATCAGAGATTGGAGCTCAGTCTTGTTGGTAGGAGCAACTATTTTGTTAATAGCATCGATAGATCTTCTGCTAATTTCAATTCCCCTTTGATGCACCATGAAACCAAGAAACTGCCCTGCCGATACACCAAATGCACACTTGTTAGGGTTCATCTTTAAACCATGTTTTCATGTGCACTCCAACACTTTTTGCAGATCGGCAAGATGCTTTGTGAAATCTCCAGACTTAACCACCACATCATCAATGTAAATTTCTACCAGTTTGCCGATGAACTCATGAAAGATAAAATTCATAGGCCTTTGATAGGTAGCACCAGCATTTTTCAAACCAAAGGTCATGACTATCCATTCAAACAACCCAACATGACCAGGACATCTAAATGCAGGTTTTGGAATATCTTCTTCAGCCATGAATATCTGATTATATCCTGCATTGCCATCCATAAAGCTTATCATCCGATGCCTAGCCGTAGCATCAACTAGTGAATCGGCAACTGGCATCGGGTAACCATCCATCGGCGTAGCTTTGTTAAGATTCCTGAAATTAATGCAGACTCGAAGATTCCCATTTTTCTTGTAAACTAGAACGACATTGGAAATCCACTCGGCATACCGACACTGCTGAATAAATTTAGCTTCAATAAGTTTGGTTATTTCGGCCTTAATATCAGGAAGAATATTAGGATTACATCGGCGAGCTGGCTGCTGATGTGGCCGAAATCCAGACTTGATAGGTAACCGATGTTCAACAATTGATCGGTCTAAACCAGGCATCTCGGTATAATCCCAAGCAAAGCAATCTTTATATTCCTTCAACAAATCGGTTAACTGTTGCTTACACTCAGAATCTAACTTAGCACTACTAAAAGTAGGTCTAGGTTTATCTCCATTACCTATATCTACCTCTACTAAATCATCGGCTGATGTGAACCCCTGGCCTAATTTTCCATCATCGGCGAACCTATCCATTAAAACTCCTCATCTGAACCGACTGCTTGGATCGGTGGAATCTCATAATCAGCAACCTTGAGGAAATCCTTTTCCCAAATTTCTCCTGAGATGCACCAGGTTCTCTCATAAGTATCTGCTTCTGTTGATGCAATGACATAAGAAGAGTCCTCCGGGACAATCTCAATCTTGTCACCTACCCACTGAACCAAGCATTCATGCATTGTTGATGGGATGCAACAATTGGCACGGATCCAATCTCTCCCTAGCAGCAGATTATAAGCACCCTTTCCACTGATCACGAAGAAAGTTGTCGACAAAGTCTTGCTGCCGATGGTCAACTCGACGCATATTGCCCCCTTAGCTGGAGACACATTTCCTTCAAAGTCCTTTAGCATCATATCGGTCTTGGTCAAATCTTGATCTCCCTTCCCAAGCTTCCGATAAACTGCATATGGCATAATATTGATAGCAGCCCCACCATCAACCAATATTTTGGTCATCGACTGTCCATCGACTCTTCCTTTGATGAACAAAGCTTTAAGATGCTGCCTTTCATTGTCGGCAGGTTTTTCAAAGATAGCCGTCATCGGATCCAGAGCCAACTGAGCTATCTGATCGGAAAAATCCAGCTCCTCATCATCACTGGACGGCCCAAGGAACTCCATCGGCAACATAAATACCATGTTAACATCTACCGATGGTCCTTTTCCTTTTGGATCCGGCTGTTGCTGATCTCCAGATTTACCAGATTTCTCTCCCTTGCTCAAATCTTCTCGTGTTTCGCGCTGCAGCCTTCTTTTCTGTGTCCTAGTCAATCCCTCTGGTCACCACGGAGGAAGTTGTGGTTGTCTTGCCGATGGGTGACGAGTTTCCCTTGACTCCACTCGATAGGTATTAGCATCCCTGCAAAATATGAATTCATCGGGAACTCGTGCATCGGCCATCTCTTCAAGCTCCTCTTGGTTCCTGGGAAAATATCTGACACGGTCACCAAGTCTGTCACGCACATTGAGTCTGTCCCCCAGCCGATCATGAACTGATGCTCTCCCCCTAATCGGCCCGTTAAATCGCCGATCATCATTCTGATACTGCCGATTAGGTCTATCATACCGATCATAACCATTGCATTCAAGGCAATCCCTAACAGTGGGCAATTTAATGTTTTGCTCCCAACAATGGATAAAGAATGGGTAGTTCCAGTGATCTTTATGCCGATCCCACTCCTGTCGGCGCCTCTCTTCTTCCCGACGATAATTTTCTTGTTGATGCCGATACCGATCTTCACGTTGCTGCCAAGTCTCCCGATGCCTTCTATGAGTTATCACAATGCTAGATCGGGGAGGCCTTCCTGAGCTAGTTCCTTCCTAGATCAAACCTTTTCCTTTGGCATCAGCAGCAGTAATCTGATGCTGAGGATCCACCGATGTACTTCTTTCAGCTGCTTCTGACGTCAAAACCTTGGTTTTTCCTTTAGCATCCAACATATTTGTTGGGAAAGGATGTTGATCGATCTTCATCGACTTCTGAGCTTTAGAATTATCAAACTTGATCCTCCTACATTCTATAGCCGAATGCAGCTGTTGCCTGAAAACTTTGCACTCATTTGTACTGTGGGATGTTGCATTGTGCCACTTGCAGTACTTCATCTTCTTTAACTCTTCAGCCGATGGAATCACATGATTAGGTGATAACTTGATTTGCCCTTCCTGAAGTAGAAAGTCAAATATCCTATCGGCTTTAGTGATATCAAATGCACACTTCTCTGGTTCTTTATGCCCAAAAGGGCAAGACATCGGCTTCTTATTTTTCACCCACTCTGCCAAGCCGATGACAAGCCCCTCATCAGAATCTAAGCTTGCAGCTTCATCAACAAATGACACCTTTTGATTCCACGCTCTCTTGGGCTCAAAAGGTTTAATATCTTGGTCAGAAATCCTCTACACCAAATGACTTAGACTTTTGAACTCTTGAGAAGCATACTTGTCTCTAATATGCAGCAACAATCCCTGGAAAGCCAAATCGGCTAGCTGCCGATCATGCAAAACTAGACTATAGCATTTATTCTTAACTTCTCGCAACCTCTGCACAAAGCTTTCAACCGATTCATCATTGCATTGCTTCAGCCTGACCAAATCGGTGATCTTCTTCTCATGGACTCCAGAAAAGAAGTATTTGTGGAATTAATTCTCTAGATCGGCCCAAGTGATCATTGAGTTGGGAGGTAACGATATAAACCAAGTGAAGGCCGATCCAGACAAAGATGATGAGAACAAGCGAACCCTTAACTCATCTCTATTAGCAGCTTCCCCACATTAGATGATGAACCTGTTAACGTGCTCCATGGTTGATGTGTCATCCTGTCCAGAAAACTTAGTGAAATCTGGTACCTTGTACCAATTTGGAAGTGGAATTAAGTCGTATGCAGGAGGATATGGTGTCCGATAAGAGTAAGTGTTGACTTGGTGTTTTATCCCAAATTGGTCTCTCATTACTTCAGCTATCTTATCGGCCCAATATGCATCGACATCTTGCCGATGAGGTGGTTGTGGATCTGGCACCTGCTGATAAGCTTCCACGTGTCTTTGAGGTGCACGATCTGCATGGAACATTGGATTAACCATCTGACCACCAATCTGCTGACCAAGATTCATCGGCTGGTTGACCAACCCCTGATTCTGAAACCCATGTTGGATTTGGCTTTGTTGAAACCCTACAGCCTGATGATTCTGTTGAGGCATCTGTGGAAAGACTAACTGTCCTGTCCATCCACTATTAGCATTCATCAGCATAGGCCCTGCCGATGACTGGTAATTGGGCATCATCATTGAATTGACATACCCTGGCTGTGTCATAAACCTCTGTTGCGTCGGCATTGGATCTGCCGATGCATTAGGCATCTAAAACGTTGGAGCTTCAGAATTCCCAGTATAAGGTCTTGTAGTAGTAGTTGTAGTATACTGGCGACTCTGATTCATCGGCGGATTTGGAGGTGCCGATGCCATAGGAGCCTTGCCTATTACGTCAGCCACTTGAGATGTTCCAAGAGTTTTTGCCATCATCTCTGGGGGCATACCATAATCCCACCAGTTAGGAGGAACAGATCCTAACATTGCCGATGCTAATAGATCTGTGGCAAGCTTGATTTGCCCGTCTGATGTTGATGGATTGGTCGCCATCGGTGTAGATTGCGTATTAGTGATCCCTGTGCTTGGAGGAGAAGTAGCTTCTGTACCCGCAACGGCTGTAGTAGCCGATGGAGCCGTAACCAATGATGACCCTGGCTGATGATAGGCATGACCCACGTAATTTGGTGGTAGTTGTCCCTCTTTGAAAGTTCTAGCTACGGCGTTGAAAACCGTGTTGGACAGCACACCAGATTGATTTATTTGAGCACGGTTGACAGCACTATCAACCATCTCTTGCAATTTACCAGGATTGGCTTCAAAAGTTATCTGCCGAGGTGCCGGCAATGCTTCCTTTTGGATTACCTCGCCACTCCTGTTGATACTGAAAGATTTCAAGCATAACTACTTGTAATCTTCCATGGCTTTTGCCATAGCTTGCTTCTGCTCATCTCTGAGATTGGCCTCTGTTACTGGGATGACGTTCTCCAAGTCGAAATTGGTGTTCAACATGTTGATCTAGATCTTGAATCTGTCCCACTGGCCGTGCCAAAAGATGTGTTGGTGCAAAAGCTGATCTGCAAACACAAAGGGCTAATACCCAATTCAAACGTTAAGGCGTGCCAGCCGATTTGACCTTTCAACCGACAAAGGTGGTAACTCGAACACTTTGGTCCTGACAACAGCGATGCACCCAGATGTCACGGCCAAGAGGTGTTCACGCGGAACTAGAGAACACGCCGAGTTTGACTCGACAAATTCCTAAGAACTGTAGTAAAAAGAAAATATGACGAAGTCGTCGAAAAAGTATATGCTGGAATATGTGTAAAAACTTGTGCTTGATTTTTGATAGATGTTTCATTACATTGCCCTAGGGTCCATATTTATACCCTGTCCAAAGGAATTACATCCAGACACGACTAGGACTTGAATTCAAAATTGTTGACACCGATTTTTGACAGGTATCTCTAGATACGCATCTGGAGTTAATGAAGCGTAGATCGGCAGATTGGGCGATGGTGGCTAGTCTATAGGGAAGTTGCTGATGAAGGATGGTGCCGATGGAGAAACAACTGAATATGACTAAGTCCGAGGGTGGTAATGCCGATGATCAGTGCCGGTGTTTACCGATGGAGGCAACAGGCAGTCTGCCGATGACTCTGAAGAAAAGCGTGGAGGTTACCGATTGATTCGTGACAGTGTCCCGATCGGTTACGGGGGGTAGTTTAATGTTTTCGTTAGTTATTAGAATTCATTTTGTGAACGGTTTCCGTTTGATTTGGAATTTGAGTCCTAGTCGTGTATGGTTGTAATTCTTCGGACAGGGTGTAAATGTAGACCCTAGGGCAATGTAATGAATCTATCAATCAATCAAACACAAGTTTCTACTCATATTCCAGTATCTACTTTTTCGACGACTTCGTCATATTTTCTTTTTACTACGAGTTCTAAGGAAGTCGTCGAGTCAAACTCGGTGTGATCTCAAGTTCCGCGTGATCACCTCTTGGCCGTGACATCCGGGCGCATCGCTGTTGTCGGGACCAAAGTGGTCGAATTACCACCTTGTCGATTGTAAGGTCCAATCGGCTGGCACGCCTTAACGTTTGAATCGGGTATTAGCCCTTTGTGTTTGTAGATCACTTTTGCACCAACACATCTTTTGGCACGCCCAGTGGGACCATATTCAAGATCAAGATCAACATGTCGAATACCGATTTCGACTTGGAGAACGTTATCCCCGTGACGGAAGCCAATCTCAGAGATGAGCAGAAGCAAGCCATAGCAAAAGCCATAGAGGAATACAAGCAGCAATGCTTGAAATCCTTCAGCATCAACAGGAGCGGCGAGGTGATCCAAAAGGAAGCATTGTCGGCACCTCGACAGATAACTTTTGAAGCCAATCCTGGTAAACTTCAAGACATGGTTGACAGTGCTATAAATCGTGCCTTGATCAATCAAGCTGGTGTATTGTCCAACACGATTTTCAATGCGGTGGCTAGAACTTTCAAGGAAGGGCAATTGCCACCTAATTATGTGGGACCTGCCTATCATCAGCCAGGGTCATCATTGGTTATAGCTCCATCGGCCACTACAGCCGTTGCGGGTACAGAAGCTACTTCTCCTCCAAGCACATTAGGGCTCACTAATGCACAATCTACGCCGATGACGACCAGTCCGTCAGCATCGAACGGGCAAATCAAGCTTGCCACAGATCTATTGGCATCAGCGATGTCGGGATCTGTTTCTCCTAATTGGTGGGGTTATGGTATGCCCCCAGAGATGATGGCAAAGACTCCTAGAACATCTCAAGTGGCTAACGTAACAGGCAAGGCTCCTATGGCATCGGCACCTCCAAATCTGCCGATGAATCAGAGTCCCCAGTACACTACAACTACTACTGCAAGGCCTTATACTGGGAATTATCAAGCTCCAACGTTTCAGATGCGTAATGCATCGACAGATCCACTGCCGACGCAGCAGCGGTTTATGACACAGCCAGGGTATGTCAATTCAATGATGATGCCCAATTACCAGTCATCGGTAGGGCTTATGCCGATGAATGCTAACAGTGGATGGACGGGACAGCTAGTCTTTCCACAGATGCCTCAGCAGAATCATCAGGCTGCAGGGTTCCAACAAGGACCAATCCAACCTGGGTTTTAGAATCAAGGGTTGGTCAAACAGCCGATGAATCTTGGTCAGCAGGTTGGTGGTCAGATAGTTAACCCAATGTTCCATGCAGATCGCGCACCTCAGAGACACGTGGAGGCATATCAGCAGGTGCTAGATTCACAATCGCCTCATCGGCAAGATGTCGATGCTTATTGGGCCGATAAGATAGCTGAAGTAATGAGAGACCAATTTGGGATAAAGCCCAAAGTCAATACTTACTCTTATCGGACACCATATCCTCCCGCATATGACCTGATTGCACTTCCAAATCGGTACAAGGTACCCGATTTTACTAAGTTTTCTGGACAGGATGACACATCAACCATGGAGCTCGTCAACAGGTTCATCATCCAATGTGGGGAGGCTGCTAACAGAGACGAGTTAAGGGTTCGTTTGTTCTCGTCATCTTTGTCTGGATCGGCTTTTACTTGGTTTATATCGTTACCTCCCAACTCAGTGATTACTTGGGTCGATCTGGAGAAGCAATTCCACAAATACTTCTTTTTTGGAGTCCATGAGAAGAAGATCACTGATTTGGTCAGATTGAAACAATGCAATGATGAATTGGTTGAAAGCTTTGTGCAGAGGTTGCGAGAAGTTAATAATAAATGCTATAGTCTGGTTCTGGATGATCTGCAGCTAGCCGATTTGGCTTTCAAGGGGTTGTTGCCACATATCAGAGACAAGTATGCTTCCCAAGTGTTCGAGAGTTTGAGTCATTTGGTGTAGAGGATTTCTGACCAAGACATTAAACCTTTTGAACCCAAGAGAGCATGGAATAAAAAGGTGTCATTTGTTGATGAGGCAGCAAGCTCAGACTCTGATGAAGAACCGGTCATCGGCTTGGTAGAGTGGGTAAAGAATAAGAAGCCGACGTCTAGCCCTTTTGGACATAAAGAACCAGAAAAGTTTGCATTTGATATCACCAAAGCCGATAGGATATTTGATTTTCTACTCTAGGAAGGTCAAATCAAGTTGTCACCCAATCATGTGATTCCATCGGCTGAAGAGTTAAAGAAGATGAAGTACTGCAAGCGGCACAATGCAACATCCCACAGGACAAATGAGTGCAAAGTTTTTAGGCAATAGCTGCAATCGGCTATAGAATCTGGGAGGATCAAGTTTGATAATTCTAAAGCTCAGAAGCCGATGAAGATCGATCAACATCCTTTCCCAACAAATATGTTGGACGCTAAGGGAAAAACCAAGGTCTTGACGTCAGAAGCCGCTGAAAATAGTGCATCGGTGGATCCTCAGCATCAGATTACTGCTGCCGATGCCAAAGGAAGGGGTTTGATCCAAGAAGGAACTAGCTCAGGAAGGCCTCCCTGATCTGGCATTGTGATAACTCATAGAAGGCATCGGTAGACTTGGCAGCAACGTGAAGATCGGTATCGGCGTCAATAGGAGGATTATCATCGGGAAGAAGAGAGGCGCCGACAGGAGTGGAATCGGCATAAAGATCACTGGAACTGCCCGTTCTTTATCCATTGTTGGGAGCAAAACATCAAATTGCCGACTGTTAGAGATTGCCCTGAATGCAATGGTTATGATCGGTATGACAGACCTAATCGGCAGTATCAGAATGATGATCGGCGATTTAACGGGCCGATTAGGGGGAGAGCTTCAGTTCACGATCAGCTGGGGGGCAGGCTCAGTGTGCATGACTGACTTGGTGACCGTGTCAGATATTTTCCCAGAAACCAAGAGGAGCTTGAAGAGATGGCCGATGCACGAGTTCCCGATGAATTCGTATTCTGTAGGGATGCTAATACCTATCGAGTGGAGTCAAGGGAAACTCGTCGCCCATCGGCAAGACAGCCACAATTTCCCCCGTGGTGTCCAGAGAGATTGACTAGAACACAGAAAAGAAGGCTGCAGTGCGAAAGACGAGAAGACTTGAGCAAAGGAGAGAATTCTGTCAAATCTAGAGATCAGTAGCAGTCGGAACCAAAAGGAAAAGGACCATCGGTAGATGTTAACATGGTATTTATATTGCCGATGGAGTTCCTTGCGCCGTCCAGTGATGACGAAGAGCTGGATTTTTCTGACCAGATAGCTCAGTTGGCTCTAGATCCGATGATAGCTATCTTTGAAAAACCTGCTGACAATGAAAGGCAGCATCTTAAAGCTTTGTTCGTCAAAGGAAGGGTTGATGGGCAGCCAATGACCAAAATATTAATTGATGGTGGTGCTGCTATCAATATTATGCCATATGCAGTCTATCGGAAACTTGGAAAAGGAGATCAAGATTTGACCAAAACCGATATGATGCTAAAGGATTTTGAAGGAAATGTGTCTCCAGTTATGGGGGCAATATGCGTTGTGTTGACCATCGGCAGCAAGACTTTACCGACAACTTTCTTTGTGATCAGTGGAAAGGGTGCTTATAATTTGCTGCTAGGGAGAGATTGGATCCAAGCCAATTGTTGCATCCCATCAACAATGCACCAATGCTTGGTTCAGTGGGTAGGTGACAAGATTGAGATTGTCCCGGGAGATTCTTCTTATGTCATCGCATCGGCAGAGGCAGATACTTATGAGCGGACCAGGTGCATCTCAGGAGAAGCTTGGGAGAAGGATTTCCTTAAGGTTGCCGATTATGAAATTCCACCGATCTAAGCAGTCAGTTCTGATGAGGAGTTCTAATGGATAGGTTCGCCGATGATGGAAAATTAGGCCAGGGGTTCACATCGGCCGATGATTTAGTAGAGGTAGATATAGGTAATGGAGATAAACCTAGGCCTACTTTTATTAGTGCTAAGTTAGATTCAAAGTGTAAGCAACAATTAACCGATTTGTTAAAGGAATATAAAGATTGCTTTGCTTGGGATTATACTGAGATGCCTGGTTTAGACCGATCAATTGTTGAACATCATTTACTAATGCTATATTTGACAAATCCTCCGGTCTTGATTCCGCCTCAACAAGGAAAGCCCTTCAAATTATATTTGTCTACCAATGGGATGGTCATCGGTTTGGCTTTGATTTAGGAATTTGAAGGGAAGGAGCGTGTGATTTATTATCTAAGTAGAAGATTAATTGATGCTGAGACCAGGTATTCGGCCATTGAAAAATTATGTTTATGCCTACATTTTTCTTGCACTAAGTTGAGGCACTATTTGCTATCGGCTGAATGCACTGTTATATGCAAAGATGATGTGGTCCGATATATGCTATCTATGCCGATTATGAGTGGTAGAATCGGTAAGTGGATTTTGGCGTTGTCGGAATTCGATCTACGTTACGAATCGGCTAAAGCGGTTAAAGGGCAGATTATTGCCGATTATGTAACTCAACATCATGGTGTAGTGGAGACTTTGGTAATTGTGCCTTGGACGTTCTTCTTTGATGGATCCACGTGCGACCGGGGGGCAGAAATCAGCATAGTGTTAATTTCCCCTCGGGGAAGGAAATATGAGTTCTCTTTGCCGATTGATGCCACGTCAACGAATAATCAAGCCGAGTATCAATCTTTGATCAAGGGGTTGGAATTGTTAAAAGAAGTTCATGCTAATGCTGTTGAAATCTTTGGGGATTCTATGCTGGTTATAAATCAATTGGCTGGAAGTTATGAATGCCAAAGCGAAGTCCTCATAACTTATTACGAAAAGAGTATACATCTGTTAAGGTAATTCAAAGATTTCCGATTAGAGCATGTTCCTCGATTACATAATGAGGAGGCTAATCGGTTGGCTCAGCATGCCTCGGGATATCAACCCATATTGATTGTGTTATCTACAATCAGTGCCAATGATTGGAGAAAAGAAATCATTGGTTATTTAAGGGATCCATCTAAGAAGATTGAGAGGCGTGTTCGGTTTCAAGCTACCAAGTATGCGCTCCTCGAGGATGAATTATATTATCGAACAATCGATGGAGTTCTTCTCAAGTGCTTAGGTGATGATGAAGCTAAAAGTTTGATGGGAGAGATCTATGAAGGAGTGTGTGGCGCACATCAGTCGGCTTTTAAGATAAAATGGATGATCAGGAGAAATGGGTATTATTGGCCAACTATACTTGAGGATTGTTTTAAGTATTTCAAAGGGTGTCAAGGATGTCAGAAATTTGGCAATATTCAAAGGGCGCCCGCATCGGCCATGAATCCTATTGTTAAACCTTGGCCGTTCCGGGGATGGGCTATTGATTTGATCGGCCAGATTTATCTGCCATCTAGCAAAGGGCATAAATTCATCTTGGTTGCTACTGATTGTTTCACCAAGTGGGTTGAAGCTATTCCTTTGAAGAAAGTTACATCGGCCAATATGATTGATTTTGTGAAAGAGCATATTATTTACCGATTTGGTATTCCTCAAACAATTACTACCGATCAGGGTACTTTGTTTACATCGGGGGAGTTTGATGAATTCGCAATCGGTATGGGAATTAAAGTGTTAAATTCTTCTCCTTATTATGCTCAAGCTAATGGGCAGGCCGAGGCATCTAACAAAGGAATTATCAAACTTATCAAACGAAAGATTGAGCAAAATCCTAAGAGGTGGCATACATTGTTGAACGAAGCTTTGTGGTCGTATCGGATGGCTTGTCATGGGTCGACCAAAGTTTCACCTTATCAGTTGGTATACGGGCACGATGCAGTACTGCCATGGGAGATTAAGACTGGATCTAGGCGACTATCTTTCCAAGATCAGTTGGCTGCCGATGACTATGCTACTTTAATGAAAGACGAGTTAGATGATTTAGCAGGGCATCGGCTGAGGGCTTTGGTAAGCATAGAAGAAAATAAAAAGAGAGTTGCCAGGTGGTATGATAAAAAGGTAAAAGCTAAGGAGTTTACCGATGGTGATTTGGTATGGAAGCTGATATTGCCGATTGGGACTAAAAGTTCAAAGTTTGGCAAGTGGTCTCCCAATTGGGAAGGTCCTTATCAGATAAACCGGTCTGCTCCTGGTAATGCCTATATTCTGGAGACTCTCGAAGGAATCGAATTTCCCAGAGCATTGAATGGAAAATATTTAAAGAAATATTACCCAAGTGTATGGGTCGATGCATAAAAAGTTTAAGTGCCGATAACACTCCTATCGGCTGGATCGAAATGTATCTGGGACTGAACCCGATGTTTTAAAAGATGCCGATAACAGACCTATCGGCTATACCAAAATAATCAGGAGTTTTTAAAAGAGAAGAGCAAAACACGCCGCCGATGAAGAGTTCATACATTTAGCAGAGCTTGGATCGCCGATATAGCGTGCAGACGAATCTGATCGGCTTCTTCTATCTCCTTCGTGTCTTCATCGGCAGAGCCCTCTACTGGCTTCAGCTTCTTCTTCATCTGCAGTGCCTTGCGAGCTTGGGCATTTCGCTGTTGTTCAAGGGTTTTGATCGTCTCGGGCAGCTGAGTTTCCTCCTGTTGAGCTTGGGACAGAGCCTCTTCTATTTGTTTAAGCTCCGCCAACAGGGTTTCCCTTCTTGCCGATAGGTCGGAGATCTTTTGTTTCAGCACATGTCCTGAGGATTTCAGAATGCCGATGCTCTTGTGTTTTTCATCGGCAAGGTGCTTTACTTTCATCACTTCCTCTGAGAGTTGGGCATGAGTGGCTCTATCGGCAAGGCGCTGGGTGGCCTTTTGGTATTGGAGCTATTCACTCTCCAAATGTGCAGCTTTGAAGAGGATCTCCTCAGCATCGGCAGGAATTTGGCCTCTGAGAGCTTTGAACAGAGCCTTGGCTGGATCGGAGTCATCAACCAGTTGGGTTGTATCCTGATGAAGAAGGGCCAGCAAATCTTCTAGCTTTGCTCTAATCTCTGCCGATGAAACACCGATTGCTTGAGAAGAGCTTGCTTCCTCGCCTTCATCATCGGAAATTTCAATGGCAAAGGAAAACAGGTTGTCCGGGGAATCTTGTTCCTGAAAAAGAAAAGGAGATAGGTTATTTGATGATGAAGTATTAGTAGAGTAAAAGATGATAATCAAATAACTTACTTGTTTCAAAGCTATCTCTCGCCTTTGGCTAGTCGAGGCCGATGGTAATACAGGTTGATCGGGCGGAGTTGCCGATGGGGCAATGTCAGCTGAAAAATTAACAAGGATAATTATAAGGTGGAAAATAGGTCCATCGGCGATAATTTCATAGATAGTATTTTACCTTGAGGGAGTGCTATGCTTGTCTGAATCGAAGAGACTACCGATGCTATGATTGAACCTACTGGGTCGGTAGTCTGCTCATGTACATCGACGGATGTCTCTTCTGGCCGAAGTTCTTCTTGTGGCTGAGGTGGAGATGGTGCTTGTTGTGTCAGAGCTTCTGGTGAAGAAGGGGATGATTCCACGGGAATCGGTGACCTTGGAGCAGGGGGAGGAGGTGATGCTGTCCTTTGACGCTTTGCTTGAGACTTGGTACTCTTGGGACCCTTTCTCTTCACTTGGCTGGACTGGGGGGCATCGGCAGTTGTCTTGGCACTTCTGGTCTTCGCCGATTTGCCAGTTTGCTGATACAACGATAAAATTTCATAAGTACAAGGGTAACAAAATACCGATGAAATCTTGGTTAAGACAGTGAAAGTTACCGATGAAGTTCCCTTAGCAGTAGATGTATCCTGAAAAAGTTGTGTAAGTATGGAATGGAATCGGTGTGAGTTGGAAAAGTCAAGAGTTTACCTTGAAAGCTTATACCAAATCAGTAGTGGCTACCGATGGAGATGTCTTTGTTCGCCTGGTGGTAATTTTCTTGAAGTGCGCACCCCGGTGCATTAGAGCCGCCAAGCTTGGTGCATTGTAACCGATCAGTGAGATCGGACCCGATGGAAGGAGTTCGATCGGTCTTCCACTTCTACTGACTGTTGGTGGTGTATCATCGACCTGATTGAAAAGAGAGAAAGTAAGTTACCGATTAAAATAAAAGTAATATAAGAAGATTGAAGCATCGGTTGAAAAGTTACAGTGTTCTCGGGGTTTTTGTACTTGGGGTCGATCATGCCATGGTATGTGAGGGCCGATCTGCAGAACAGGTGTTCCTTCCACTCCTCCCACCACTGTTTGTATGCCTGGGTAAAGAGAGCCGGGATCCAAGCCGATAGATCGACATCTGTATCGGCACTTGGTGGAAGTTGAGCTATTCTGATCCACTCGAGGCCGCTAGTTATGGTTTCCCTTGGTTTCACCACATCGGCGTAGCAGAGTGCAATTGGCAGTTGTCCAAAGGCTAGTTGACGAGCTAATGCCGATGGGTTATAGAACTCGTAAGTCAGATTGGAGGCTTTCCCGCTACCAAAGAAGTTTACTGGTATGGCTCTCGGAGTAATGATTGCCATCATCAGATCGTGGTCCTTGTTGAGAGCATTGTCAAAGGGGTGGAAAATGAGTGGGAATCTAGTGTCTGGATCTTGATAAGGCATCCATGCTCGCTGCTCTTTGGTCAGACCCTCATAAAGAGTCTTAAAGAATCGGCTAACCTGGTCTTCATTGCCTCCAGTGCCAGGCAAGACTATGGCAGCTTCACCATAGTTTAGAGGGGAACGAGTTGCCGATTCTTCTTCATCCAACTCATGATCTTCGGCTATATCTCTGGGGAAGCGCTGTGCAAAGAGATCAAATCCAAGGGGCTTATGCATGTGGACACTAAGCCACATGTTGATGAACCACCAGGATCCCCCCAAGTTGCCGATGGGTTGGCCTAGCAGGAGTTTCCTAGCTACCTAATGAAGGAGGTGATAAACAGAGCCGAGCAGGTATCGGCCAAGAGGAAATCGGCCGCCGTTAGCCGACCTTTCTGTTGCCGATAGATAGACAGAAGTTGGTCCTGCCGATCGGCCACAAAATACAAATTTATCCAGCCACATATTCAAGAAGATGGCATGCTCTCTTTCCCCGACAAATCCTGTCTTGCGGTATTTCTGAATGTATCTAGACCAACCGCCGATAGCGCGAGTCTCTACTTTAGAGCTGGGCTTGGTGTCAAATAGATGACTGTTATCGACAGTGGATATATCTAAGCCGGTGAGCATGAGTACATCAGCAAGAGTTGGTGAAGCGGGGCCATGGCCGAATACAAAAGCATTGAGCGTGTCTGACCAAAAGTATGAGGCAGCTATCAGCAGTGACTCGTTTCTCTCCATATCGGCAAGAGACAATCTAATGCACTGGTCTAATTTCCGCTCACCCCATTGGACTTCATTTGAATGACTGACTCTCAGGAACCAGTCTTTCCATCCCTTGGTAGGACTGGGCCAAGAACGAAAGGCGTCTTTCCACAGATCTAAGGAAAAGTTCTCACCTCTAAAAGGAATCCTATTTGTTTCTGCGTTTATCAGATCGGTAGGATCTGGATTTCCTAACGGGCCGAGGCATTGGAAGTGAGGTTGATCGGTAGGAATCACGATCTTATCAGCCAGTTCCTAATGGGTTGAAAATGGGAGAAACAAAAAGGAAACAAAAAGAAAGACGAAAAAAGGTACTCAGTAAAAGAATTGCGGATGAACAAGAGTACAGAAAAGGTATAAAAGAAGGGGGATGGTGAACTGACCTCAGGGACGATGAAGTTGATGGCCATTTCTTCCTGAGGGAAGGAGAAATCGAAGACCTAGAGAGTTGTTGGAGGAGGTTCTTGCTGAAGTTCTTGGAACTCTTGAGCAATGCCGCCGCTAGGAAAGTGGATTTTGAGCTGTAGAATGATAAGATGGAGGAGTACCGGAGAAGGAAGTATTTATAGGACGAAATGGGCAGGGGCAAATCTGACTTATCTCTTTGCCGCATCCGTGAAATCCGAGGGTGTTCAGGTGGATATGATAACTGTTCGCACGGTAATCAAGGGATTGCGCAGGTGATTTGACGGTAAGCGGTCGTAATTTGGAAGATATTTCACTGTGCAAGATCGCCTGGTCGGCCCATCGACAGCTTTCTCTAACGGTAATATTGCCGATGAGCGCATAAAGTGGAGAGATTTGGTTGAGAGGTTGAGAAATTCAAGGAATCTGCAGGAGAATCGGGCCGAGGTTGTTTAGATTTGGCGACTGATTATCAAGTTGGGAGAAATAATTGCGGAAAGGCGTCATTACTACAGAGAATTTTGAAGCATTAATGATTTTATACTCTGAAATTGGGGGCATGTGTTGACACCGTTTTTTGACACGTATCTCTGGATACGCATCTGGAGTTAATGAAGCGTAGATCGGCAGATTGGGCGATGGTGGCTAGTCTACATGGAAGATGCCGATGAAGGATGGTGCCGATGGAGAAACAACTGAATATGACTAAGTCCGGGGGTGGTAATGCCGATGATCAGTGCCGGTGTTTACCGATGGAGGCAACAGGCAGTCTGCCGATGACTATGAAGAAAAGCGCAGAGGTTACCGATTGATTCGTGACGGTGTCCCGATCGGTTACGGGGGGTAGTTTAATGTTTTCCTTAGTTATTAGAATTCGTTTTGTAAACGGTTTCCGTTTGATTTGGAATTTGAGTCCTAGTCGTGTCTGGTTGTAATTCTTCGGACAGGGTATAAATGTAGACCCTAGGGCAATGTAATGAATCTATCAATCAATCAAACACAAGTTTCTACTCATATTCCAGCATCTACTTTTTCGACGCCTTCGTCATATTTTCTTTTTACTATGAGTTCTTAGGAATTCGTCGAGTCAAACTCGGCGTGTTCTCAAGTTCCGCGTGATCACCTCTTGGCCATGACATCCGGGCGCATCGCTGTTGTCGGGACCAAAGTGGTCGAATTACCACCTTTGTCGATTGTAAGGTCAAATAGGCTAGCACGTCTTAACGTTTCAATCGGGTATTAGCCCTTTGTGTTTGCAGATCACTTTTGCACAAACACAAATTAAATGAAAAATGAACTCTAATAACTAAGGAAAACACTAAACTATCCCCCGTAACCGATCGGGATACTGCCACAGGTCAATCGGTAACCTCCGCGCTTTTCTTCAGACTCATCGGCAGACTGCCTGTTGCATCCATCGGCAAACATCAGCACTGGTCATCGGCATGAACACATCACCACCCCTGGACTTAGTCATATTCAGTTGTTTCCCCATCGGCACCATTCCTCCATCGGCAACTCCCCTGTAGACTAGCCACCATCGCCCAATCTGCCGATCTACGCTTCATTAACTCCAGGTGCGTATCCAAAGATACGTGTCCAAAAACGGTGTCAACAACAGTAATTAGCATGGATCTAATCTCTTCCCAGAAGCAAACTATATGTGCCTTTAGTATCAACCACGAAGAAAGTAGTAGGCAAGCTCTTACTACCAACTTTCAATTCAACACATATAGCACCTTTAGTTACCAAAATATTACCACTGAAATCAATCAATCTCATATCGGTTGGACATAAGTCTTCTGTCCTCTTACCAAGCTTCCTGAATGTAGAATATGGCATCAGATTGACAGCTGCACCTCCATCGACTAGAATCTTAGTCAATGGCTTCCCATCAATAAACCCTTTGAGATACAAAGCCTTCAAATGTAGATTCTTCTCAGGTTTCTCAAAGGTTGCACTTTCTGCTTGACAAATCCGCTGAGCCACAGCTACTTCTTCATCTGATTCTACTTCATTGTTGGGTCAAAATTCAGCAGGCAACATAAAAATAGCAGAAATCCTAGCTGGTGCCTTACCTTTACATTTATCAACTGTCTATTTAACTTGCCATACTTTATATCTCTTTTGATGCAACTCATCATTTCTCAGACGTTGAACCCTCCTCTTCTAACTTCTGGTAAGTCCACTTGGGCACCATTGATTTTTCTACCAGACACACTCTTTATTGGCTATTTCTTGATCAGCTATTTCTGCCTCAAGCTGATCATGAATATTTCCTATTTTTACATGTCGATTTATTCTTTCAAACCTCAATCTTTCATGTATAGGTCGGCAGTTGACCTTTGCCTGATGATACTCCCAATACTAATCACTACATTCAGGGCAATTATTGAGACTTGGCAACTTCAGGCCTTCATTCCAGCAATGTTGGAAGAAAGGACAGTTCCAATGATATTCGTTTTTTCCTGAACCCTTCTCCTTTCACATTCTTCTTGATACCTCCAATGTTCTTTTTCTCGACGCATTTGCTCTTTTTCCTTCTGTCTTTGCCACTTGTTTAATAATATTCTGATAGTAGGGTGTCTGCGCATCTCACCACTTTTCGAGGTTTCTCGAATATCTGATCGACTAATTTGCCGATCTTGCTTTTTCTTCATTTCTTGATATTCAATAGCCGATATCTGTTTTGTAGAGTCCACTGTTTTTGCTTCCTTGGCTCTCTTAGAGGCGAGTACTCTAAAATTTCTTTTGGAAAAGAAGAGGAAACCATATTTGCTAGAAAAGGATGTCCTTCTATACACATACCACCTTTAGTTTTCTCCAGCCCAATCTTTCCTTTGTTGATAGCTTGCTGGATGATATCTCTAAAAACTTTGCAATCATTAGTGTTATGAGTATTAGAATTATGGTATTTGCAATACCTTTTCTTCTTGAGCTCTTCAGCCGAAGGGATCTTATGATTTCCAGTCAGCTTAATTTATCCTTTTTCCAACAAATAGTCAAATATTTTGTCGGCCTTAGTGATATCGAAGTTGAATTCCTTCTTTTCTTCTTCTGTTGATTTGTTTTTGGCCTATGGAATGTACTCAGAATATTTCCACACCCAATCCACAGCAGCCACTTCATCATTCTCAACTTCTTCTTCACTGTTATCGACTAATTCTGGGTCAAACTCATAGCTGATGTTATTCACCTTCTGAGGTCTATTGAAGCGTGCATATTTGAACTAAGTTTCCATGCTAGATCTTTTTCTGGCCAAAGTAGCTATATTAGGACATCAAGTCCAATCTTTTCTCTAATAGCTGGTATTAGCCCTCGAATTGCAATGCTAACCAATTCAGCTTTTGAAATTGTTAAGGTATAGCATTGATTCCTATCTTCTTTGAACCTTTGTAAATAGTGAAGCGCAAATTCATTGTTCCTCTGTCTCACATCGACTAGATCTGCAATGCCCTTCTCCATAACTCCAGAATCAAAGTAATGATGAAACTGGTCTCCAAATCTTCCCATCCTTCAATGGAATTATGTGGCAGAGATGCAAACCATGAAAATGCTGGTCTAGATAGAGAAAGAGGAAAGAACCTCACTTTAAATGCAGGTTCATCAGCAATTTCACCCAACTGAGCCAAGTATTGGCTAATATGCTCCATAGTCGATACTAAGCATGTTCCAGTAAACTTGATAAAATCTGGTAATCTAAATCTTGGAGGTAACAAGACTTGATCGAACCACTCTAGATATGGCTTTTTGTACGACACCACTATATTTTTGGGCTTCAAACCAAACTGTCGTTGAACCATATCAATAACTTGGTTCATGAGTTGATCTATCTGAAACTGATTCCCATGCTGACCATTTGCTTCTGGATACCTTTGATTCTGCATTCTTTGAACATTTGGCTGATATCCAGGGTTTTCACAACCATTCAAACTATAATGTTTAGCAACATAATGATAGCCAGGAGGTACCTCCCTAGGTGCCAGTCTTCCTTGATAAGGTGGAGCATTGAAATCTCTAGCAAGCCTCCGGCTCTGAGGAGCAATTTTCGTAGTCGATTGACCATAATCTAATGTCGGCTGTTGCACTGACTGCTAAACAGTGTTGCAGCGTTGAGTCATATTTGCAAATACTCCAGACGCTTGATCTCCCGATGTCAGCCCGACGAACATCTGCTTGTTCCCAGCAGGAACAGAATACGTCGGTCCTCTATTCTGAATATCCAAGTTGAAAGCTTCCTTTATAGCATTAGTAATACCATTCAATAATATTTCACTATGATTAGCCAAGGTTGATGCCATGGCTTTACTAATAGTTTCACTCATAGCTTGATGTTGAAGCTAAACTGTAGGGTCACGTTCTCCTTCCAAAATCACTCTTTGGAAAAGAGTCTTCTGGTATAACTTCTTGTCTCTGGTTCTACTGAAGGAAAGTAAGCACTTCTCTTGGTATTGATTCACAGAAGTTTCAACCAATTCCTTCTGCGAATCCGGGAGTTCATCGCAGAGTGACACTGAGCACGTTCTCATTCTCTATGTTGATGACTGATGGTCCCATCGAGCGTGCCAAAAGATGTGTTGGTGCAAAAATTGGTTTCTCACACCAACAATCTCGGGGGCTCTAGTCCTAGACCTCCTAAGCCACAAACACATGAGCTTGGTGAATCAATTCTGGGGCGTGCCAGTCAATTTGACTTGAAAATTGACAAGGTGAAAGTACAAACGTTAAATTATGGAACCTGCCAGTTATTGCCAGACAGTTCCGAGATATATGGCTTTGTGAAGCCGTTGAGCGAAGGAAATTAACTAGAAAGTCAACTCCTTAGAATGATGCAAAAAAGATATATATTATCGATTATACTGAACAAATGCATCTTTCGGGTATAAACTATCGGATCGGCTATTTAGCCGATACGCTTGTGTATAAAAATAAGAGATAGCTTGTATGCATTATCCTTTTAGTCATTAAATAAACAATAACTTACCAAAACTGGTCTAACGGTCTGCGGTTTCAATAAATTAATTTCATAGTCCATATTAAATCTATATTCACCTAGTCCAATGGCTAGCGGGCTTCAATAAATTCAACACAGACTACTAGTTCATTTAATGCATAAGTAGACTCATACACATGCGCTATTCGTTTAAGCTTAGCTGGATCGACTATTTTAGCAGATACAGGGTCCATGAAGCACGAACAAGATATATCTATGTTGTTATAATCGGATTTAGTTGTTGATGCCAAAACTAACCATAACAAAATAGGGTCCATGAAGCACGAATAAGATCTATCTATGTTGTTATAATCGGATTTAGTTGTTGATGCTAAAACTAACCATAACAAAATAGATATTTAGAACGCACAATATGTAACGATCATAGATGACGAGCTAGCTATCTTATATTTTCTTAATGATTATGACTTGCTTTGAAGCTCATAATAAGCGTTTAGATTTGAAGCTCGAACTAACTCGTTAAACCTTGATTGAGCAGAATATTGTTACAATGAATAAAAACTTTAAGCTTTGAACAGTATTGATAACTTAATGAATCTATTAAATTATCAATTTCATAGAGCCGATAACAAACTTGAACCATAATTCGTAACCATAATTCGTAAGAGATTGAAGCAATGTAACCTTACAAACACAATTCAAGTCGATAACTAGTTCATAATTAAGCTTGACATGAGGTCGAATGATGCAGCCATGACAAACTAAACATGAACCATGACAATATTTACAAGCAAACCGAAGGTCGAATTCAACCGATGCAGCTCGATTTGTTGAAGGTCTCGTCGAGATCTACTTCTACTCCTACTCCTAAGGTTGGTGGCCGGAGCCGAAAGGGTTTGTATTATGATTGTGTATATTTTTATAAGGATCGGGTTCCTAATATTTATAGTCCGGAGTCCTAGTCTCATGTCCTGATACGACTCTTTCCTCAAAAATATAACTTGGACTCTAACTTTCCTTCTTTAATCGAACCCGACACGCCTTCCTTTGTCTTGCCTTGTTCCGACACCCTTCTGATCGACTAATTCCACTATGCCTTCGATTAGTCGATCCACTCATCCGGTTGTCCCTCCTTCTGCGAAGCAGGCCTACTTGGCAGTTTCCTGTCTCGCCAAAATTTGGGATTAACACAACTTATGAACAGCTCCTATTGTGTTTTCCTATTAGTGAGCAAGATATTTTTTTCAGTTCAAACATTGCACATTTGCACAAGACATACATATTTAACAAAACCGACATATACTAATACTGAGACTAATGATGCAACTGATAGCAATTTTGCCAATTTATCATGGTTGTTGGTCCTTCTGTACTAATCTGATGTCTAGAAACTCTGAAGATCCAAGCCAAGAAACAAGAACAAAGAGAGATCAGACCAAGAAACAAGAAAGAGAGTTGAGGAATACCTAGACTGGAGGAATGGGATGTTGAGATGGAGAAGCAGGCTACGCAGATTTGAAGGCGCTGGTGTCTGTAGTTGCTTGAGAAGGTTTGCGCAAGTGCAGCTAGTTTTGTACATGCTCCACTAATCCCCAAGTTGTTGTGTGAAGGAGAACTATGATGTGTACTATTGTAACGAATTGTTGTACAAGGATATTAGGAATCCAATTATCTGTTGTAATGCCTGGAAATTGGATTATTAAGGAACTGTGGTTTGTGATGTGTCGTAATGAAGTGTATTTTGAATGGCCTTGTAAGCACACTGGAGTTGTAATAAATTGGTATCAGAAATGGTAGTTAGTAACGGGTATTTCCATGAGCATGTTAACTGGCGCCAAGTTTTGAATTTTTGTGGTTGGTTGGCGCCAGATTTTGAATTGAAGGACCTTTGAAATGAAATTGCTTCTGCTGCTGATTGGCTGCCTCGTCCGGCTGGTTCAAATGAGCTGATTGACCAGCAGTAGGTTCAGATCAGCCAGGAACAATACCAGCCGAACAGAGGATCACAGAGTTATACTTATTTTATAATAGTATTATAATAATAAGTTAATAAAATAGGTTCTTTTTAAAAAAATATGTAGTAAAATCTGAAGTATCAGTATATAAATATATTCAAACTGATAACTGAGTATGCACATATACATAATATGGTTTATTAAAGAAGAGAACAACTACTCCCATGAGGCCATTGTTAGGTTGATCTCTGCCGGCCCAAGTTCAAAGACTGGGTCGGACTCTTAACCACGCCCTGATCGGGGGCGTCTAGCCCAATGATTTGGCTAGTGGGCTCCTGTCACATAGTGTATAAAGAGAGTGTGGGAGCTAGGGCACAATGTACGAGGTTCATCGCTACAGTGTCGTGAATCCCCACCCTAACCTTAAACCGATCAGGAGGGAAGCATTGCCAGCGACGGGAAGTACACGCCGCGACTACCTCGGACAACATGCTTCTCTGCAAAGGTATGGTTTGGTATCTTTCCCATCCTCTGGTCCTTCATCTCTAAATTTAAGATGTTCTATGTTATTTATCTAAAATGGAAAAAGCAGATTCCCACAGATCTACACCCTAGACGATCCTATGATTCTAACAGCCAGTAGAGTAGGAAGATTCTAACAGCCAGTAGAGTAGGAATATTTATATATTGATGGAGAGATAAAGAGACTACATTAGAATTTACGAGGTTAAAAAAACGGACAGCTTTTGGCCTTGTTTACTTCCAAAATTTTTTTTGCAAAATAGAAATAGTAACACTTTCGTTTGTATTTGACAAATATTGTCCAATCATGGATTAACTAGATTAAAAAAACTCATCTCACAAATTACAGATAAATTGTGCAATTAGTTATTATTTCTATCTATAGTTAATTCTCTATGCATGTGCCGCAAAATTCAATGTGACGAGAAATCTGAAACTTTTTGTAATTTTTTTTAACTAAACAAGGCCTTTGTAAAATCAATTGAAAGTTACACCTCTGACCTTTCATGCCATGTACTCACAAACGATTTTAAACAGCAAGTGAATGTCAGTACAAAAAGAGCCAGCCAAACATCATTTTTTGCTTCTCCATTTTGTACCTCAAATTTATTATAACAGAATACATTAATCAATAACAGTCTTGCACTTTCTGAAAATCTTGAACAAAAAAGACAACACTAATAAATGTGACTGCCAATAGAACGCTACTTTTTTTAGATAATAATGGTGTTTGGAATGTGCGAGGCCTGAATCAAAGGGATCGCCGAAATTCTGTCAGAGATGTTGTGCTTTCCAGTAATGCTGACATAGTCTGTTTGCAAGAAACTAAGGTCGCAAATATGTCCCAACACCTATTCCTTTCTGTTTTTGGATCTGCATATGATAACTTCATTGCGCTGCCGGCCAATGGGACTAGAGGAGTAGTTTTGATTGCTTGGAAAGGGGGTTCTTGCCAAGCAATTGCTTCAAGGATAGATAATTACTCTGCTTCTATTTTGTTCTCGGAAGAAGCTGGTCGCAATTGGTGGTTCACTGGAGTCTATGGGCCACAAAGTGATGATGCGAAGGTGTTGTTTCTGCAAGAGCTAAGGAACATTAGGGCACTATGCAATGGGCCTTGGCTTTTGGCTGGAGATTTTAATTTGATATATCAGGCTGCTGACAAGAACAATGCTAATCTGGACAGAGCAATGATGGGGAGATTCAGGCGCTTTTTGGATGACAATGACCTCAAGGAGTTTCCACTCTTGGGCCGTAAATATACTTGGTCCAATGAAAGGAGATCGCCTACTCTTGTTAGGCTGGATAGAGCTTTCTGTTGTGGTGACTAGGAAGGTATTTTCCCTGATGCGGTCTTACAGAGCACTACAGTTGGGGTTTCAGATCACTGTCCTCTCATCCTCGGTCTAAAAGTGAGCACTAGTGGTAAACGTAGATTTCACTTTGAGAGTTTTTGGACCAAAATCCCCGGTTTTATAGAAGCTGTCAAGCAGAATTGGGAAGCTCCAGTACAATCTATCTGTGCTGTAGAGCGTCTGTTCATCAAGCTGCAACGTCTCAGTAAGGGTTTACAAAAATGGGGTCAGCGGAAGGTAGGGAATATCAAAGCTCAATTGGAGCTGGCTAAAGAAATTCTTCACCGCCTAGAGATTGAGAGAGACTCAAGGGCACTCTCTGAAGCCGAGGAGTGGCTGAGAAGGAAACTTAAACTTCATTGTCTTGGTTTGGCTTCGCTGGAGCGAACCATTGCTCGGCTGCGGTCTAGGATTCTTTATCTTCAGGAAGGTGATGCCAATACTGCGTTCTTTCATCAACAAGCCAGATTCAGGAAAAAGAAGAACTTCATCCCCAAACTACAAGTTGGTGATCAGGTGGTCATCTCACAGGAAGGGAAGCAAAAGGCAGTGTTTGATTTTTATGAGAATATTCTTGGCAAGGCGGAAGAAAGGAATTTTACTCTTGATCCGGATGAGCTCGGTATCCAGCATCATGACCTACTAGCACTGGACGCCCCTTTTTCAGAGGAGGAAGTGTGGGCCACTGTGAAGGAAATGCATTTGGACAAAGCGCCGGGGCCAGATGGTTTCACAGGGAGATTCTACAAATTCTGCTGGAGCATTATTAAAGGTGATGTGCTGATGGCCTTAGACGCCATCTACCGAGGCCATGTTTTCAAATTTCGGCTCCTAAACACAGCCTTTATTACCTTGCTGCCTAAAAAGGTGGACGCAGTGGAAGTGAAGGATTATCGGCCTATCAGTCTGATTCACAGCTTTGCCAAATTGGTGACTAAAATCCTGGCTAATCGGCTTGCCCCTCTCTTACCTTCCCTGATTTCAGTAAACCAAAGTGCTTTTGTGCGGGGGAGGAAAATTCATGACAACTTTATGTTGGTCCAGCAGATAGTTAAAACTTTGCATCAGAAGAAAGAGGCGCATGTCCTACTCAAGCTAGATATTTCCAAGGCTTTTGACTCTGTTTCCTGGTCTTTTCTTTTGGAAATCATGAGCAAAGTGGGTTTCGGTCAGCGATGGCGGGACCTCATTTGTTTGATCCTGTCCACTTCTTCGACGCAGGTTCTGGTTAATGGAGAGCCAGGGGAGACCATCTACCATCATCGGGGTCTCAGACAGGGAGATCCCCTGTCACCCATGTTGTTTATCTTAGTGATGGAGGTGCTGAATTCCATGATCACTTATGCTACAGTGAAGGGCTTGATGCAACCTCTGGCCATTCAGCAAGTTCGCCATCGGGTATCTTTCTATGCTGATGATGCAGTCCTATTCTTGAGACCCTACAATTTGGATCTGGTCACAGTTAGACACCTCCTTGATTTGTTTGGACATGCCTCTGGTCTTAGAACCAATTTGTGCAAGAGCTCAATCTCCCCTATCCATTGTACTGATGATGAGGTGGCACTCTCAGCAAATATCCTCTCCTGTTCCATAAAGGCTTTTCCTTGTACGTATCTTGGCCTCCCACTCTCAATTGGTAAACCAACTAAAGAGGCGCTGTTACCTCTAGTTGATAAGGTGGCAGACTATCTTCCAGGATGGAAGGCCTCACTTTTGAACAAGGCTGGGAGGTTAGTCTTGGTGAAAGTGGTACTGACTGCTGTTCCTCTGTACCTGTTAATAGCCTTGGACCTTCCAAAATGGGTTGTCAAAGCTATTGATAAAAAGAGGCGAGGATTTCTATGGAAGGGTCATCAACAGGCGAATGGGGGCAGTTGTCTGGTAGCGTGGGAGAAAGTGCAGCGACCACTTGAATATGGAGGCCTTGGGATTCATAATCTGGAACTTTTGGGCTGTGCACTCAGGATTCGTTGGTTGTGGGCTCAAAAGACAAATGCTGAAAGGCCTTGGGCTGGTCTTCCAGTCTCTGTTTCTCTTAAGGCCAGAGCTCTCTTCCATATTGCAGTTGATGCCATAGTTGGAAATGGGGAGGAAATCTTGTTCTGGACAGATAGATGGCTAGATGGGCATACCTTGTCTGAAATAGCGCCTAACCTGTTCAGAAATGTCCCAAAACGAATAGCCAAAAGTAGGACTGTGGCTCAAGCACTGCATAATAGAAGCTGGGTTCAAGATATTAAGGGACCTCGTACAGTTGAAGTCTTGCTCGAATATTTCCGCATCTGGGATATGGTGGATGGCTTTGTTCTGCAACCAGAAAGTCCAGACCAATATAGGTGGAAGTTTACGCAGGATGGCACTTACAGTAGCAAGTCTGCATATGCGGCCTTCTTTGAGGGCTCCATTAAGTTCGGCCCCTGGAGAAGAATTTGGAAAACTTGGGCTCCCCCACGCTGTAAGTTTTTCATCTGGTTAGTGGTTCATAATCGGGTGTGGACAGCTGATCGGCTAGCAAAAAGAAATCTGCCACATCCAGAATCTTGTCCCTTATGTGATCAAGTGGATGAAACAATAAATCATCTGCTAGTGGGCTGTGTTTTTGCTCGACAAGTCTGGACCTTGGTTTTGGAACAAATAGGTCTGTTGCTTGTGGCACCACAGCATAATGTGTCTCGTTTCTCGAGGTGGTGGAAGAGATCAATTGCTGCTGTCTCAAAAGAAATACGTAAAGGCCTCAACTCTTTAATAATTTTGGTGGCATGGGAGATATGGAAGCATCGCAACTCTTGTGTGTTTGATAACAAAGGCCGAACATTCAGGAGGTTTTTAGAGCTATTAGCTCGGAGGGGGAACTTTGGTGCTCAGCCGGTGCCTCCAAGCTCTAGGAACTTGTTCTCAGGTCGCGGCCCTTTGAGACATAAAGCTTGAAGGATCTTGGTCGCTTATGAAAGTCAAGTCTGTAACTTAGTTCCCAAGGGGTTTGTATCTGGTGTGTGTGTGTGTGTGAGTGTGTGTGGGTGTGTTAGCTGGGTCTTTCTTGACCCTTGTAAGACCTTTCTTCTACCTTAATGAAATGACACGTAGCTCTCCTGCGTTGTTCGAGAAAAAAAAAATTCGGCTTTAGTTCTCTTCAAAAACAGGTATTAGGCCAAAGTTAAACAAATACACTCACTTTAAACGTTTACAACAGCTCCAGATTATTGTTGTAAATAAACCAAAAAAAAGGGTCATCCATTGGATGTTATGAACAGCCAATTGATACCGGAAGCAAAGTCTTTTTGGGCACAAATTGCACGGTTATTATTCAAGCAAATAATCAATGGAATTAAACATCAGTTTCCACCTCAAGAAAATGATGTCATCATGCTGTTGCTTCAAAACAAAAACAATACAAAATGTGCTCATGACATGAAGAACTTTTTGCTATGTTTAAAACAAGTTTCATGATGGGTAAGGTGAACCAATCAATGAACATATGTGGCGGATTATATCAGCTGAAGCATTTGGTCGGGCTGCAGTTAGTGCCTTCTGAGACATGTCTGCCATTAATTTTTCATCACCTGTAAAATAAAAATAGATCAGTAATATCAATCTGAAAGAGGGGGGGGGGGGGGTAGGGGGAGAGAGAGAGATCATCAGGAATGAGTGACTTTATAAGATCAAAAAACATGAACAGATTTTATATACTCTGCAGAAACAAAAAGCAATCTACTAGAGTTTTTTAACAGGTGATCTAGGTTCTTCGAAAAAAAAAACATGTGATCTACATAAATTTATAAGAACCAAAAATATGACCAACTATTCATGGTCCAATCATGGCAATCCAATACGAAGTCAATTACTAGCTACATGCTCTTGCATTTTATTACAAGGCTGCCTTTCAATTGCATTACTAGTTACAAGTGAATTCAATGTAAGGTTTCCACAATTGAGAAGCTACTGATGACTTAGCCACATGCTCTTGCCTTTTATTGCAAGAGCTGCCTTTCAACTGCATTATTAGTTACAAATTAAATTCAAACAAGACATCTTTTACTGGTGCATGATGCAAGGTTTCCACAAGTGAGAAGCTACTGATGACTCAGCCAAATAGCAGCAATACAACAAGGCAACAAGCAATGTTTACGCATGACAAGAAACAATGGTCAATGGCAGACAAACATTATAACGCGCATGTTTTCACGCCACCCTTCCTCTTTATATTCAATTCTGATCTCAGGTAAAGGATAAGTGGTAGAATAATCACGTAATTTTCGGTAAGCAGTGAATTTGGCATGATGGCCAGTAGCATGAGAAACTGAATTTAGGTACCACACATACCAAAAATTTCATCAACTGCAGATGTGAGACTGCTAGAATCAAGTTCATCTTCAGTGATGACCTTTGCTCCCATGATATCAGCCATGATATATGCATTTCTCGTTTGGTGGTGATCCAGAATTGTTGGCAATGGTATCTGAAAGATATGTAACAATGAACAGCTTTGCATAACTGAACTCAGTAAAATGATGAATACTTATGTAGACAGATGAGTATTAAAAAAAATGCATGTAGGGTGGCTGGCCAGGGCTCAATCGCTGGTTCCTACAATAGCCTCAAAAGAAGGCTGGGTCAAGTGGCCCTTTTCAAAAAAACAACCAAATAGTTATGTTTTGTAAGTTGACCTTTCATGTTAACTTGAAATCATCAATCCTACTGCTTGTGGGAGCAGGACAGAGACATAATTGTAGCAGAGTAGCTTTTGGCACAGCAGAACAGCTTTGAGTATCTCATGGGCCATGGGAAGATCTTTTCAGTTGCTCCATATGAGGACAAGAGAGGTTACAATGATATGGAACTGAATTTTTTGTACATTTACCTTTTCAACATAATATTGTCACTGATGCGGTTTGGTGTATAATTTCTTTCTTTCTATAGGTTATCCTGCAGAGGCTAACAACATGCAGATACCCGTCGAGGTTATCCTGCAGTCCGGCAGTGTAGATGTTGACTTGCTAGCACTCGTCGAGGTTGCCAGCACGAGCGACATGCGCCAGGAAGCACTCCATGTAGCCGTCGACGGTGCCAGTCTTCCTCAGGGAGGCGAGCTCGCCCAAGGGGCTGCACCTGGTGGGAGGTCCAAAGCGTTCGTTGACGCGCCAGGCGAAGGATACCCAGTCCATGACGTCGGTATCCTGCGAAAGTCTCATGTACCACTGTTGTGCGGTACCTGTCAGATGGTAAAAGCCGTACCATGTTTTCTGGCTCTTGGGGGTCCGTTGACCCTTGAAGAATTGCTTGTGCCAGTTGAGCCATGGGAAGGGGTCCTCGCCGTCGTACGTGGCGAAGGCGAGCTTGTGCGGGCAGATCTCCGGTTTGGGCTCCTCCTTGCAGAAGAGCTTGGCCTCTAGTTTGGCAGCGATCTCCGGTATCGCCTGCGTGTTAGAGTTATCAGTCTGCGCTTTGAGGAAGTCACGACCGACTTTCTCCATTGCGTCCCTTGTGGCGATCTCCAGCTTGATGGTGAGAAGTTGTTTCTCGCGCTTGAACTTCTCGGCCACCTCCTTTGCTGAACGTCCCTTCTCCATGGTGGAGAGGTAGACGTTGACGTTGGCGAGCTGCGTGTGGACGATGTCGATTTTGGCGAGGACGTCCTTGGAGAAATCGGCGAAGAGCTTTTGGATCTCTGCTAGATCACCCATTGCAGCGGTGTGGGGATCGAATCGGTCTCCAGATACCAGGTGTTAGGGTCCTGTCCCCAAGAGGGGACCGGTGGCGTGCTGGTGGCGGCGGCTAGAGCAGAGAGCAGCGACACGGGTGTCGGCACAGGAGGGCGGCACGCAGAGAGACAGGAGATAGGGAAAAGAGATTTCGCTCGTCTATTACTTGATTCGTTTGGTTACATATCCCCAAATATTTATAATCCTCATCAAACACCGATTCTCCTTTCTAACAAACTCGACTCCCTAACTTAACCAACTTTTCCAAAAACCAACTAGGACTCGATATGGTAGTTGTAGATAACGATGGTAGGGGCGGCCGCAGCGGCGGCGCCCAGCTGTAACTGCGGCTATGGCGGCGGTGCCCCCTCCTCGAGCCCTAGTTGGCCCGTTTTCTCCCCCGATGAGGACGGCTCGTGTTGGGCATGTGACAGGACATAATGCAGGGTCACTGGTATCCGTATTTATCTAAACCAGTTTCATCCCTATCTAAAAAGTTGAGGTGATTTCCCAATTCTACATGGTATCAAGAGCCCAGGTCGCCTTCCGATTCCTTCCGCTGCCCTAATTCCTCTCATGCACCATTGACTCCATGGCCATGCAGACACCCACCACACGATCTCCTCTACCCACGTGTCCTAGAGCATGCTCCCTTCACACGCGTGTTCTTCCACAGGTGCACGCCAGTCTCGCGATCTCTTCTGCGACGCCTCGACGTGTGCTCTCTTCAGCGCATCCCCTTTTTCCGCACCTTATGCCCTTCTTTCTGCCTGACCGAGTTAACGCCATCCCATACCATTTAAGGCCGGCATGTCTACTTCCTCCATCGCCTTCTCCTAGATCTCTGGTGCCTTTGGCATCTCTAACTCTCGCTGCCACCTTAGGCAGGTCTGATCTGAGCCCTCAACCAGCTGCAGGTTCTAGGCGCTGGTTCCTGGGTTCTCAATGGTGATGCCTCGTCACACATATCATGACATGATGGTATGCTCCTCAATTGCCTCCCTGTAACCCCTTCCTTCATCACTGTAGGCAACGATCAAACTTTGCCTATATCTGGTCGTGGCACTTCTGTTATCCCACTTATTAGAACTAGTTTTGTTTTGAACAATATTCTTTTCGTGCCTAACATTGTTCGCAACTTACTTTCTGTTTGCCAATTCACACATGACAATAATTGTTCTATCTAATTTATGCCTTAGATTTTTTCTAAGGACTTGCAGACCACCCACCTGATTCTTCCTTGCAATAGCGATGGGGATCTCTACACCCTTCCTGTGTGTCAGCTTCGTCATCGTCCTCCACCTGCAACCTTGCCCTTTCATCATTCCTATGGCATCACCACGGCACCGCCCGGGCCATCCTAGTCCTGCAGTTGTCTCCACTCTTCATAAATCGTCAGCAATAAACTGTAATAAAGCAACATGTAGTATGTGCCACACATGTCAACTTGGCAAGCACACATGTCTGCCTTTTGCTATTTCCTTCCCATGCTTCTGCTCCTTTTGAGATTCTTCAATGCGATGTATGGATGTCTCTTGTGTTGAACGTTTCTGGATTCAAATATTATTTGGTCATGGTTGATGATTACAGTCACTTTGTTTAGTCCTTCCCATTGCATCATACATCTAATGTTCATTCTCATATTGTTTACACCAAGACCCAGTATGGCTGCCTGCCCAAGTGTTTTCAAGATGATAAAACACCAAATTCATCAACACTGCCACCACTTCCTCTCAAGGTATCTTGTTGCGAATGTCATACGCCTATACTTCCCCGCAAAACGACAAAGCTAAATAGATGCTCCACACTGTCAACAATATAGTGCACACCACGCTAATTCAACGCCTCCATGGCCCCAGCTTATTGTGCTGAGGCTCTAGCTATCGGCACCTATGTGCTCAATGGTCATCCCTCCACCATAGAAAATTCCATCCCTTTTCAGGTTTTCATCGCAATGTTCCTGATTATACTCACCTACGGGTCTTTGGGTTTTCTACTACCAAATCTTAGTGCCACAACCTCCCATAAACTTTCTCCGTGCTCTGCAGCTTGTGTGTTCCTGGGTTACCCCTGTCACAAAGGTTGCTGCATGGATTTATCTACACACCGCATCCATATCTCTTGTCACTTGTGTTCGATGAGAATGTCTTTCCGTTTCAGGCTGTTCCAACAGCCCCATCAGCTCTTGATTTCTTGCTGTAGGATTCGACAACAGTAGCTCCACCCTCTTCGGGTGTTGAGTGGAAGTGTTCTCCCATGGTAGCTCCAGCTAGTTTGGGTGTCGAGCGTTTGTGGTCTTCTTCACCGGACTTTGACGACAATGCCATCATCTCGGTTGGGCATGTCATGCCAGCTCCCCTACCAGTCAGCACTAAGATGGGGCTGGAGGCATGGCCTGCAAGCGGGTGCCACGCTGGCCAATCCCCCTCCGATGCCAGGGACTAGGCAGCCTGACACCCTGTGTGGTGGCTCGTCTCCCTTACTACCATGTGTCACCTTCAGCGCCAGTAGCACCAACAACAGAGCCTCCAACGCCACTCATCCCGCTGCCGGCTCTAGATCGGTCTTCCAGCAGTTTTACGATCATCAGCCTCGTCCCACCAATCAGTAACTGCCCCCCTGTCCCCCTGCCCCGACCTGTGCACAACTCTGTTCCTACAGGCAGGTATTGGGCAATCGTTGGTCCATTGCTGCCTCATGCCCCTGCGCATCGACCAATGTAGGGCAGCCCGCCAACGTCTCCACTCTTATGTCGGATCTCCTACACCTCGACCAATGCGGGATACCATGCCAACATCTCCACTCCTATGGCAGATTGTGACACGATCTCAATCTAGCTCGCTGAAGCATGTCACTTGGCTCATTGATCATTAAAACTTGTCAACTATTCATGCTTCCATCTTGCTAATGACAAGCAAATATCGCAGCACCCTGGCCGATCCTCATTGGAACACGACGATGGTTGATCAATACAAGGCATTGGTCGACAACGGCACATGGCACCTTGTGCCGCAACCACCTACAGCTAATGTGGTCACTGACAACTGGATCCTCAAGCACAAGTTCCACTCAGATGGCACCCTCGGTCATCACAAAGGCTTAGTGGGTGCTTCATGGTTTCTCCAAGCAAATGGTGTGGACTATGAGGCCTTCAGCCAGCCACCACTATTTGAGCATGGCCATTTCTTGCGATTGGCCTATTCATCAGCTAGACATGAAAAATGATTTTCTGCATGGTCATATGGAGGACTGTCAGTAGTCGTTTGACCCCAACAATCCGACTGCTCGTGATCATGTATGTCTGTTGGAGCGTTCCTTGTACGGGCTTCAACAAGATCCATGTGCTTGGTACCAACACTTCGCTATGTATCTTCGACTTCCATGTTTCACTACCTCCTTCTCTGACATGTCTCTCCTTGTTTACAAAGATGGAGACTGTGTCGCCTACCTTTGGATGACACTGTTCTAACAGTGTCTTCAATGGCTCTCCTTCAGCGGATCATTGAGCACCTTCATGCTCAACATCTCCGTCACGTGATCACCCAATGGCCTATCCTATAACGACGCGAGTATTCCGTCAATCTTATTCAACGAGCAAGCATGGCGGAGTATCACTCTACGGCGACACTTGAGGATGCTCATGCCAAGATTGTTGCCACCGATGGCGGGCCCATCGCTGCTCCAACGTCTTGCATTGTCGCCACCGATGGCGAGCCCATCGCTGATCCAACATCTTGCAAGCACATGCATGACCCGCGTGAACCTCACCTTGCGCTGCCCCCACATCAAGGCTGGTCTTCTCTCTAGTCTTTGATAGCATAATCTAATGCAGACTGAGCAGGTTGTCAAGATTCCAAACCCTCTACGTCAGGCTACTAAATTTTCCTCGATGACAATTTGGTCTCATAGTCCTCAAAATGGCATACTCCGTGTCTCGTTCTAGTGCGGAGGCTAAGTACCGTGTTGTCACCCACATCCATAGTTCTTAAGGCGTAAAGGCGAGGTATGACAATGCGCCACCGCCTAGATGCCTAGGCACCCGCCTTGCCCGCCTAGGCAGCGCCTTAAGAACTATGCCCACATCATTGACGAGTGTTGCTAGCTTCGCCAAATGCTTCAGGTGTTTCACGTCCTGATTGCTTCCACAACACATATGACCCTGAAATCCCATTCACCATCATCGCAAAAAGCACATCGAGATTGTCATCCACTTCGCCATAGGCATTATGATGAAGAACTACTTGTACAGTAATTCACTGACATCATCCGAAATTCTCCCGCTACAACTGTGGGCGGGTATTAGAGATAGAGTTATAGTCTAACTTGACTTGTACTCCAAGATTGTATATCTAACATATAATTATATTTATGAAAGGCAACCCATAAAAGTGTGAGGTGATTTCCCCAATTCTACACAAACAAAGTATGTCTTCTCAAAAAAGCAGAATTACATCCTCACAAAAACTCAAATTACTTTCATCAAGACACAAAAAATAATAAGTAAAAACATTGGAATTAGAAAAAATATATGAACATGATCTATGATACCAGAATTGATGGTTTCCCAGTGGCCAATATCTCGGTGCACGTCATTGCACCAGCTCGAGAAATTACGACATCAGAGGCAGCATATGCCATTTCCAGTTCATGCAAGAACCTTCACAAGAAGTAACATCTGAAACTGTCAGAATCTGTGAATCAGCCTAGTACAGAGGATAAGACATATGCAGTGCAGAAGAAAATGGCATTGACAGCCTGAGAATTGTTCATGATATTGGAATGCCAAGCAATACAGATTGAAAGAAATTGCATTTAGCAATTGGACCAACTGAATGAACCAAGTAGAATTGTAATGTTTTTAGAATAAACCAAGTAGAATTGTGTTCCCTATACGACAAAGGACACCATATCCATTCTCTTTTCGGAATAAATGGCTTTTATATAAATGCTTCTCACTGAATTATTCTCATGATCACACCCAACTCTCACTGCCATCTTTTGAGAATATGCAAAGCTTTGAGCGTGTACAAAAATGTGGCACATAGATCCCTTGTGTGAAACATAACTATCTGATTTCATGTCCTAGACTTAACACGGGTGCTTGTATGTTCCTAGATTTATTATAGAAGAAATAAGGCAATTCATTCTAGGGTACACAATGTATCCATCGATTGGGAAAAGCTCGTAGTGACTTTATCAATCTTAAGATCTCCACCGACTCAGTCCCTCACATAAGGTGTGCTGCATGCGTTAATAGAGGTGAGGGTGCATGAATATGAGCATTTAGAAAATTACATAACTAACCCTCCAGCTAGCAATTCGTGCTGCTGCTGAGGAAAACAGCAAAACCAAGATAACTCACGGGGTAAGAAAAAGCCGGCGATGGCCCCTGACGAGGCTCTCCATCTCGCAGAAAGTCTCCGTCCCCGTCTGCCATATAATGTACCGATCTTTACTCCTCAGAATCTCGTAATACACGTTGAGCACCGCCACATTGATCTCTGGCGACCCCTCCGCTCCCCCAAGCACGAGCACAACCTGGGCATCATGTTCACCCAACAACCCCGCTCTCGGGAAGAAGCGCGCCAACGCCTCAATCTTGGATGCACTGCACTTGAGGATAGACATGCGGATGGGGTTCCCGTAGACGGCGCACCTGCGTTTGGGGAGGAGTCGCACGGGAGCATTGAAGGCGAGGAAAACGCGGCGGGCGAAGGGAGCGAGAAGGCGGGTGGCGGGAGCAGGAGAGGCGTCCTGGTCCTGGATCACGAAGGGGAGGCGGAGCATGAGCGCGGCGAGGCAGGCCGGTAGCGCGGGAGCGCCTCCTGTAGCAACAAGGACGTGTGGGCGGAATCGGCAGAGGTGCAGCGCCGCGGCGAGGATCCCGCCCGGGAGGCAGCGCAGCGGGACGGGGGCGAACGGGTAGGAGGCCGCGGCGGCAGCTGAGGACTCTAAGGACGGGGCGGGCGCGCCGAGGATGAGGGAGCGAGAGGACGGCAGCGAGGCGTGGAGCTCGTCGGCGAGCGCGATGGCGGAGTAGACACGGCCACCGGCGCCGGCGCCACCACACGCGAAGGCGAAGCGTAGGATACCTTCGGATTCGGATTCGGATTCATGGTCGGGGTCTCGGTCTGGGTCGGAGGTGGTGAGGGCCGGGGAGGTTGGGGTTGGGGTGGAGTCACTGGAGTGGGAAAGGTGGCAGCGGAGGCGCGCGGGCGCGGGCGCAGTGCGCGTGGGGATGGCGAGGTTTGAGGTTTGGGTGCTGCCGAAGCGGATTGCGGGAGGGAGCGGACCTGGCTGGGCGGCGGTGGCCGCCATTTCTCTTGGCTCTATCGCATGGGCGCCGGCGTAGCTCTAGCAAAAAAAAAGGACAAAAAAAAGAAAAAGGAAAAAAAGGGTGCTCCATGGACCTGTCGGTGGAGACCTAGCGCCGATCAGCTCGGCAGCGCGGACCTGTTGGTGGAGACCCAGCGCCGATCAGCCCGGCAGCGGAGTCGACGGGCCTTGTTCAGGCTTTGTTTTGCTGTGGCGGTAACACTTTTATTTATATTTAATAATTATTATCTAATTATAAACAAATTAGACTTAAAAGATTTGTCTTATAAATTATAAACAAACAGTATAATTAGTTTTTATTTTTATTTATATTTAATGATCTATATATACGTCTAAATATTAGATGTGATAGAGATTTTTTAATCTTTTGAACTAAACCACGCCTTAGTTGGTGAAAAATTAGGTTTGGCTGCTGTAACACTTTCGTTTGTATTCGACAATTATTGTCGAATCATAAACTAGATTTAAAAGATTTGTCTCGCAAAATTATACTATATTTAATGCTATATGTATGTGTTTAAAGATTCGATATGATGGGAAATCTTAAAAAATTTTAGAAAATTTTTGGAAACTAAAAAAGGCCCTAAATTGCTCCATTTTGCAGGAGACAACGAGTTACATATAAAAATAATGGTTTTTGCTATTTATCTGTTGATAGACTTTGTTGTTATTTATCTGTCAAATTCTGGGCCATTGATCTGTTCTGAGATTCGTGCGGCTAGTTGGGTTCCTTGAAGGATCTGCCTTTAAAACCTGCAAACCTTTTATCTTTTCATTTTCCACCGTGTTTTTCTCAATCCTCTCCAATTCCGTCTCGCATGTGCGCCGGCGGGCGCAAAGCCCTCGCCGCCGCTTCTGAAAGGTCCTAATATGGCTAGAGAGGGGTGAATAGCCTATTTAAAAATTCTACAAATTTACTAGAGCAAGGGGTTCGTAAATAACAAAGCGAAGCTTTTTGCTCTAGCTCTAAAGGGGTGTTTGCAAGCCACCTATCCAACAATTCTAGTTGATATGATCACTAGGCACACAAGAGCTATGTCGCTACTTACACTAGAGAGCTACCTAAAGTTTCTATACAATAATGTAAGCTACTCTAATTTGCAAGAAAGTAAGAGAGATGGTTTGATCTTTATACCGACGTGTAGAGGGGATGAACCAATCAACAAAATGAAGTGTAATCACCGGAAGAAATCCAATCAACAAACACAATGAAGACACACGATTTTCTCCCAAGGTTCACGTGCTTGCCGACACGCTACGTCCCAGTTGTGTCGACCAACACTTGGTGGGTCGGTGGCTAAGAGGTGTAGCACGAATCTCGTCCTCACTAGAACACCACAAGAACCTACCCACAAGTGAGGTAACTCAAATGACACGAACACTTTACTACAGTTACCTTTCGGCTCTCCGTCGGGGAAGGTACAAGACCCCTCACAATCACCGGGAGATGGCCACGAACAATCACCAACTCGTGCCAAAGCTCCTCCGCTGCTCCAAACCGTCTAGGTGGCGGCAACCACCAAGAGTAACAAGAAAACCGCAGCCAAAACGATTCCCAAGTGCCACTAGATGCAATCACTCAAGCAAATGCACTTGGAATCACTCCCAATCTCACAAAGATGTAAAATCTATGAAGAAGATGAGTGGGAGGTGTTTGCTTAGGCTTACAAGGAAGTTATGTATGCTAGAATGCCAAGAGGGTGAGCCCCAAGCCGGCCAAACACGTATATATAGCCCCTTAAACAAATAGAGTCGTTGGCTGTTTCACTGGGCAAAACACAGGGTCACCGGACGCTCTCAAGTTGGCACCGGACGCTCAACCCCTACGTCCGGTGCTCCAAAGACACCCACGTGTCACCTTTGAAAAAACGCGCGTCGATCTCTAACAGTAACATGCAGAACACCGAACGCTGAGCAAGTTGGCACCGGACATGTCCGGTGCACACCGGTCTTAAACACAGAGAGGTCTGCAAACGCGCGAGGTCACCGGACGCTCAGGGACGCTCACCCTGAGCGTCCGGTGATTCCAGACAGGATTACTCGCAGAAGACAGATAGCACCGGACGCATGAACAGGAGCCACCCTACGTCCGGTGTTCATCGTCCGGTGCTTAACCCTAGCACCACAGCACACCGGACGCACAGCCTCTGCGTCCGATGCCTCAACGGTCAGCGTCCGGTGAGTGTTTCTCTGCAAGGAACACTCCCGCGACTTCTCCAAAATTTCCACTGGCGTAATAGAAAATATGCACTTCATTTTCTCAAAAAGTGCCGAACCCATCCTCTCTCTACCCTTCAAAATCCACCTCCTTCTCAAAGTGTGCCAACACCACAATGTGTAAACCAACATGTGCACATGTGTTAGCAATTTCACAATCATTTTTCTTTGAAGGAGTTAAGTTAGCTCACTAGGTTCCAAATGCATGCACATGAACAATGACACCTAGTGGCACTTGATAACCGCTTAGCCGAAGAATTCCCCTCTTTATAGTACGGCTATCTATCCTAAATGTGATCACATCCTCTATGGTGTCTTGATCACCAAAACCAAAACCCTAAGCAATACCTTTGCCTTGATCTCCATAGGGTTTTGTTTTTCTCTTTCTTCTTTTCCAAGTTGAGCACTTGATCATCTTGTGGTCATCACCATGATCATCACTTGCTCCATCACTTGGCATGTACCAACCTCATTAAGTCTACACACACTTAGTATAGAGGTTAGTACTAGGGTTTCATCAATTATCCAAAACCAAACTAGGGCTTTCAATCTCCCTCTTTTTGGTAATTGATGACAACCCTTTTTACAAAGATTTTCAATAAAATTTTCTTAGATTCATGTTGCTTGTCCAAGCATTTTACCATGCACAAAGATTATGGACATGTTTCATAAACCCAAAATGGTAGCAATTGCTCCCCCTACATATGTGCTAAGAGTTTGGATTTGAAAGCTTGCACATATCCTTGAATAGGAAATATAGGAGTCAATTTCTACCAAATGATGCTAAGGTGTAAAGAATGGACCTTTGAAGTGTGATACCAATCGGAGTTGCCAATATACACCATCCTTAGCACCATTAGTAACTAGACATTCATAAAACTAGAACACCCCGTGAGATCAACATTATAAACAAGTTTCTAGTACCACTTGTGAAACAACTAAAAGTCTAGTTACACTACCTATGCATGCTAGTCTCTTTTTTGTTTTTTTTGTGTGTCTACCTGCCGCTGATTGAGCTATTTTTTGTTTTTTTTTGTTTTCTTTGTGTGTGTGTGTCTACGCCTGCTGCTTATTGAGCTGTTATTTTTTTCTCGTGCATTTGATTTTATGTAGTTGTTATTTGGAATGTATAATGCTAGATTTGAGGATGCCTTTGTTATTTTTGGCTCAATGTCTTTTTTTTATTTGTATGAGATTTGTTATAAAATTTTTGAGTACTCTGTGCTGATCCTTTGTTTTTTTAGCTCAATGTGTCTTTCTTTATTTGTATGAGATTTATTAGAAATTTTCTAGAGTATTTTGTCATGTTTATTTGTTCCCAGGGTCTCTGTCTCTCTCTCTCTATGCGTCTGTGTGTGTGTCTTTGTGTGTGTTTCTCTATTTTTGTGGGGTGTGGGCGGGTGGGTGCTACCTTTTGTGAGAATATGAGTGCATCTCCCTCTGATTGATTTATGTTTTTGGTGAAATGCGGATGTATGATATATTCCAGCTCCCCTAACCAAGATTCATGTTGAAGTCTTTTTCTCTGCTACCATGTCTTCTAAGGCCCCTGAGATTACCCGCAAGTTCATGAATAACAACTTATTGACCTGTTAGCAAGAACTTAGCAACTACAAGTTCCTAGATCGGAATTTGGACTCAGAGTGTCCTTACTCCTTATTTACCAAATCTTAGAGTTTACATGTTTTAATTTTTAGATGTGGTGATTATTTGATTTTGTGAGGGAGCATTAGAAGGTGTTTGTTGAGATTAGTTTTTTAGTTGTTGCTGTCATAGTTGTTTGCTAGCTTTGATTTATTTGCTAGCTTGAATTTATTTCTTGGTAATTTATATGCTTATTCTTTTGTGGTTTGTTTTCATGTTTTGTGATTTCTATTTTTTTCTTGGTGCAATTATACTTTGAATATGTTGTGGGTGGGGTGCTGTGGGCCAGTGGGGGCTTTTTCTTTGCCATTTGTGTTGGTTGGTTGTTTGGATACCTATTCAGGACCAGAGGTAGTAGTCTGCTATTCTTCCACCTATCTTCTATGTGGCTATGGTTCCGTTTTGTTTTATTTTCTGGGTGTCTTGTAAGTTGCTATATGAATGGGTGACATTTAGAGCTATCGCGTTATTTGTTCTGAATGGCAGTTATATTTATGTTTCCTTTCTTTGTTGGCTGTAGTGCAGTCCTACATCGCTATATCTGTGGTGGATGGCTGGATGCTTGAATTTTTTTCAAGTAATTTATACGCATGTTCTTTGTCATAGTTGCTTGAATCTTTTTTAGGTAATTTATATGCTTGTTCTTTGTGGTAACAGAGATCTAGGTATTTTGGATCAACTATGTAATTCTTCACCAAACCAAAGAATTACAAGGTTTTGCATGCACTGCAATCTGCTATCGAGCACAGTGTGGGTAGCAGCAGCAAAAAGCAGCGCTGCATTTTTTGTTATTGGGTTGTGGATCTTTTTGATGGATATGCCTTGTGTAATAAAAGTTGACAGATTTTTTGTTGGATCATCTGTCAGTTTTTTTCCTGCTGACGTTTCAGCTTTTCATTTGTCAAAAAATTTGACAAATTTTTGGTATCAAAATCTATCAACAGATATTTAGATAGACCCAAAAATAATAAAGGATAGTTATCCCGATTCATTGAAGTGCACATGTTGTTTACAGGAAACTAAAGATAATAAAGGATAGTTATTTCAATCCACTGGAGCGCACGGCTTGTTTAAAAGAAACTAACGAAGCATAGATAAGAAAAGTAGAACAAAGAATATAAAAGAACAAAATAGTATATTTCTTTTTTTGTCAATGTTGGATGTAACCTCTACCGACCTTAGGAGGTGTTTTGGTGGGATGTGTTAAAATTTAATAGGTACTGTAATATTCATTTTATTTGACAATTAGTGTTCAATCATAGACTAATTAGATTTAAAAGATTCGTCTCATAAATTATTTTCTTTATTTATTTTTAGTTTCATAAATAATATATATATTTAGTGCTCCATGCATGTGTCCAAATATTTAATATGATGAGAGTTAAAAAAATAAGGAGGAATCAAACAGGACCTTAACCCCATGTATATAGGATGATCTAGACTTTGATCTTACAGATGACTGCTTCCTCTATCTGTCCGATTCCTCAGCATGTGCATGCCGCAATGCGCATGACAGGCTTGGTCTTTGCATCGCTATCTTCCAGCGAACGTGTTTGGTTGAGAAAATATCTAGTGCAAACTCAATTATAAGTACAAACCTGCAAACTTAGATCGTGCATCACTTGATACCAGATGTGTGGCGTATAGAGTCTTATGGCACATTTTGTATCTACCTCCCCACAGTGCCTCTGTGCCTTTTCCAATGTGAACCCTGAACTAGAGAGAAAATATGTTGCCACCTCAATTTGAATCGATTCCTCATATGTTCCTTGCAACTGAAGCTTCCTTCCCACCTAAGTTTCCTTTGCTGGTACTGTAGGTACCTGAGTTTCTCCTCTGCTTGACACCCCTCCATTGATCTCATACTTTACCCCAATTCTAGAAGACCTAGGGATTCTGTTCTTCTTCATTGGGGTTGTCCAAGGCAGTGGACGTCTCGCCGACATCACAATACATGAGTTCTGCCTCCTACATAGCATCTATTTACAGTAAGATACTAAGATCATTCCACCTTCACCCATTATTGCTACTCTTTGAGATTCAAGTAGTTCATGAGTGAAGGGTCGAGATGGTGGACTAGAAGGGGGGATGAATAGTCCTTTCTAAAACTTATCGCACCGGCTAACCGAAATAAGTGCGGAATTAAAACTATCGGTCTAGCCAAGACTACACCCCTCTATCTAAGTTCTCTAGCACCTTGAAAAGATCCTAAACAAGCAAGCAAGGTGCTACCTTAGCAACAGCTCACCTAATTAATTCTAGGAGCAAGGTCACACAAACCTTTGCCACTAGTATTTTGCAAGACCGGGGAGGTTCTACACAACTAGTAAGCAAAAGCACAAAGCTCCTAAGCTCACTAGCAATGCTCAATAACAAGGCAACCAATGCCAAATTAGAGAGCGCAAATTACTTAGCTACACAAACTAAGCAATGTGACTAATAAGGTTACACAAACCAAATTAGTCATGCAAGGGAACTACTTCTAGCTACACAAGCAAGAAGGTAACTAGCAAGCTACACAAGCCAAATAATTACAAGAGAAACTACACAAGCACAAGTATATGAATGTAAGAACAAGCTTGTGTTATGGGCTTGCAAACCAACGGGAAGAACAATGTTGACACGATGATTTTCTCCCGAGGTTCATTTGGTTGCCACCAAGCTACGTCCCTGTTGAGACAAGCTCCAAGGTTGCCACTAGTCCTCTTGCTAGTGGTGACCCGTAAGTCACACTCTCCCACGTGAAGTGCTTACCACAAGCTCTAGCACTTGACCCGACCGGACCACTTGTCGCTCTTCATGTCTCGCTCAACTAGAGTTGCTCTTCACAATCCCCACGGGGTGAGCACCGTACCCCTCACAATCTCTTCTCTGGAGCACCGCACAATCTCCTTGCGTGCTTCAACGGAGTCACAAGCCACCAAGACATCTAGGAGGTGGCAACCTCCAAGAGTAACAAGCACCACCGGCTTGTAACACGAACACCTAGTGCCACTCGATGCAATCTCTCAATGCAATGCACTAGAATCACTCACTCGGTATTGATTCACACTCTTGCAAGCACAAGTGAGTTAGAGGCTTGCATAGCACTCCCCAAGCATGGACACTAAGTCCCAAGGGTGCTCAGCACTAGCCACGGCCGGCCTCCACTTCTATTTATAGCCCTAAGGGCTAAACTAGCCGTTGCCCTTTCACTGGGCAAAACACGTGGGCACCGGACCCACTGCAGGGAGCCATCGGACGCTCAACCCAAGCGTCTGGTGCTCAGGCGATAGCCACGTGTCACTATCTGTTTGAACTCGACCGTTGCCGCCAATGGCTAGCACACGCTCGTGCCTGACACAGCACCACCGGACGCTCTGCGGGTTCACACCGGACGCGTCCGATGCTCACCGGACTCGTGCGCAGAGAGCTCCGCAAACCTGCAGGGTCACCGGACGCTAAGCACCGGTAGCATCTGGTACTCACCGGACCCATGCGCAGAGAGGGTCGCAAAACGCCCGCACACCGGACGCTAAGCACCGGACTCACTCCGGTGCGTCCGGTGCACTCTGCTTCCTCTAGATAGACCTGACAGTACACCGGACGCTAAAGGCCAGCGTCCGGTGCCTCCGCGCAGTGCGTCCGGTGACCGGCAACTTATCCAAAATTTCCCACCGGCGCAATAGAAAATAAGCAATTCAAACTCCACCTCCTTCTCAAAGTGTGCCAACACCACAGAGTGTGAACCAACATGTGCATGTTTGTTAGCATTTTCACAAACATTTTTCCAAAGGAGTTAGTCTCTCATCCTTGCCACGCCACTTGATCCTAACACGTATGCAAAGTTAGATTGCTCAAGTGGCACTAGATGACTGATATGCAAACAAGTTTGCCCCTCTGGATAGTATGGCCATCTATCCTAAATCTGGTCATAAACTTCTCTACACACCTATGACCGGTGAAATGGAAATGCCCCTAGGTTATACCTTTGCCTTGCACTTTCCATTCCATCACCTCCAATGTTGATGCAACACATGCACCAACCAATCACCAAATGATATGATCCACTTCATATCATCACGTGACCGTATTGGTTCATCGATCTTGACCTCACTTGCTCTTCACCGTTGCCTCGGTCCATCGACGCCAAGGTTTGCTCAAGCTTCACCGTCACACGCGGTCCCTCGCTTCAAAGCCTCCGACTTGCCCTTCACTCTTGCAACCGGTCCATCGAGCCAAGCCTCATCTTGATCTTCTCCACCTTGGTCACATGACTCCATGTCATGTCTCATGTGCAATGAGCTCCTCCGTCATCACCTGTGGACTAATCTCCTATGTATCTCACATAAACACTATTAGTCCACCTAAGTTGTCACTCAATTACCAAAACCAAACAAGGACCTTTCAATGAGTTCTAATCTAACCAATTTGAAGTTATCCTTCTAGGCATCTACATACTGTTGTTCTTGTTCAATTGGTAAGGTTACTGTACTCTCAGTGTGTGTATTTAGTATTTCAGTGTGGATGTGTTAACAGTGGTATTGGGATGAGCACATGAACACCTGCATGGTTATGGAAAATAAGATATTGAATATCATTTTGGGGGCATTAGTTTCATCTGGCACACTTCACGATCATATGCAGCTGTTGGTGAAGAATAATAAATGAGTACTTTGTTAATTATCATGATCCAGTCCTATCTTGATTATTTTTGCTTTATATCCATGTTTTAAATAGCGAGCTAAGGCCAAGGTATTTAGCATTTTATAAACCGTAATTAGCGTACTTTAGCGACGAAATAGCGGCAAAAATGTGCATGAACGCAAATAGCGGCATAATTTTTTTCAAGCTATTTCGGGCTATAGCGGCAAAAATAGCGGGCTATTTTTTCTATGCTTTATATCATATGCAACTATTGGTGAAGAATAAAACAAATTTCCCTCATTATGTGTTTTCCTTATTCAAGTGAGTTCTCATATATGCTAGCAGCATTCATGCAAGCAAATGTATAAATTTGCTAGTCAGCTATTCTGTGCAAGAGGGAAACATCTAGTCTGGCAAAAGGCAAAAGAAGTCATCTTTCGGCTAATACCCTCTTGGCCAATTTAATTGTCGATGAAAGCTGGTCGGCAGTCTACCTTGGGGTATATCCATGGTAGTAGTTTAGCAACAGACAGGTGCGCAAGCTACGAACTTAATGGTGACATAAGACACAGACAAGGATTTTATCTAGGTTCGGCCGCCGTGAGGGCGTATCACCTACGTCTTGTGTCTGATTGTATTGATATGAGCTGTTGTTGACGGTCCTTAATGCTCACAATTAACCATCAACTAATCATAGAAAAGGATCCAAATGCAACCAACACCTAGACTTAGGGTTTTATCTGACAGAATTCCACGAGTTTTGGTGTTTGTCTATTTCTGTAGGGGGTTATTGTTGACGGTCCTTAAGTACTAAAATTAATAATCAAATAAACATGAAAAAGGATCAATATGAAACAAACATCTAGAATTAGGGTTTTATCTGACAGAATTCCATGAGTTTTGGTGTTTATCTATTTCTGCAGGGGTTTATCAGAAAATATGGAGAGAAGGCCCACATGTCATGTTTACAACGAGATAATTACGTGCCGCGCAATTTTCCTCAATCTAGAAGGATCCAGAAGCCACGGGAACGAACGGGAAGCGATTCGGGCTCAGGGGCAGGGCGCCCGCCCACGCCCCTTGGGCGCCCGCCCAGGGTAGGAGGCCAAACAGGACTCTGCTTCGGAGCAAGACTCCACCGACCTAAAGGATCAATCTAAACCATACAATCTATGTCGGTTTGATCCAATGGCTCACGTTCACTTGAGGGGACTATAAAACCAGACCCCTTGGCCCCTAGAGGAGAGAGGAGAAATCATTATTCAGAGGTAGCCATCAAAGTTAGGGTTTAGATCTCTCTCCCACAGAGAATTAGAATTAGCTACTCCCTAATCCTTCAAGTTTAGAGGTTTGATTAGATAGCAATTAGAGAAGTAGAGCACTACGCTCTGGATTCGGATCTTCGGTAATAAAGATTGGTATTATTCATATCTTTCTCTAATTCTATTGTTCTAATTGCATTATGTCTCTAATTATTATGTTCTTAGTTTGCTCTAGTTCTATATTTGATATAGTTCTAATTGATAATGAGTTTATGTATAAGTTTGCAACGCGCTTAGCTCTTGACGCGAGGGAGTTAGGTGATAGATCACATGTGAGCGTGGTGCTTAGATGTTATTTATCTGCAAATGTATCCTATTGGCCGAGTCGTGTGGTAGTTCGCGATAGTGACAGCTTCGTTGATTCTTATATAGTCCACCCTCCGTTGATAGGACAGGCAGAACCGGTATTGTGGAGTAAGTCATGCGATGTTCTGATTTACTTTATCAATGTTCCTTATACATGAATGAAGAGTCTTTTATGCTATATATGATCTTGTAGATAACTAGAGTAGATTATGACTTAGTAGTTAGTATATAACTTAGAATCCATTCTCTAGCTAATCCGACATCACCTACATATATGAGGAGTAGTCTATTTTCTAATCGCTGTGTTATCTACCTATGAACTTATATTTTATTATCATTATCTTTATGGTTTACCCCCTGCTAAAGTATGTGATTGTGTGACGAGTTTCTCATTAGTAATCATGTTCTTGCAAGTTTATCTCTAGTCTATGCCTTGATAGATTTTGCCCCTTTTATTTTAATTTCATTTCCTTAGATCCCTTGAGCAAAATTATAAATAACGATACCTGGAATACTTATCCTGGTGAAATGCTACAATGAGGTGTTTTATCTGTGCGCTTGCGGATAGAATAGATTATTTTCTAGAGAGCCCTTTACATTTATAAATACCTTTGTACACTCTGGCGCCATGCTAGGGATGACAACCTAGTATCTAAGTGGTGTTAGCTAGTGTCAACAGTTATGAGGAAATACGGAAGAAAGGCCCACACATCGGGTTTACATAGAGATATTAACGTGCCGCACAATTATCTACCATCTAGAAGACTCGAGAAGCCACGGGACCGAAGCGGAGGCCGAGAGGGCTCAGGCACTGGGCGCCCGCCCTCCCCCCTGGACCAAACAGAGTCCAATTCGGGGACAACGCTCCACCGACCTAATACTTCAAGGAAAACCACACGATCAATGTCGGTTTGATCCGACGGCCCAGATTCACTTGAAGGGACTATAAAACCAGACCCCCTGGCCCCTGGAGATCATACCTCTTCTACAGAATCAAAGCTAGGGTTTCAATTCTTCATCCAAGTAGAGAGGATCCCTCTAGTTCTTCTAGTTCTACCTGTAGTTCATCTAGATCTAGTTCTAGTTCTAGTTCCTATAGTTCTAGTTCTAGTTAGTTCTAGTTGTAATTTAGAAAATAGGGAGAGAGAAGAGGAGAGCGGAGGATTAGCCGGATCTTCCTCAACATTATACTTTTGCAGCATCTGGTTCGTTCTTCATCGTTCTCCAGGTTCTTCAATTCATAACTCCTGAGTTCTCTAATTACTTTTATTTACATTCAAGTTATTTATTGGATTCCCGCTTGCATCAAGTGCTCTAGTCTTTGAAACATTAGAGTAGTAATTAATAGATTAGACGTGGTGTTTAGTCTTGCGATTACCTGGAATTGCACCCAATCCTGCGGATTGTTGTGGTAGCCTTAGGGTAGTGACAGCCCTAACGGTCGACGTATTCCACCTTGTTCGGATCGGTGTTTGTAGGACCGTAGTCAGAGCTTCCTAGCCCCCTTCTCATCTCTTTCTGTGGTTAGTGTTCTGATGTCCCGATATAGATAATCTTGAAGTAATTCTTGATTCTTAGATCAACTAGAGAACTCTCAGGAAACTTCCTCTCTTCCCACCAAAAATAATTATATAGTTATCCTTGGGCGATCATGGATCTTAATTAGTACACTCACGTTCTCTGTGGAAAATCGATACTCTGGAATACTCCCGGATGAAGGCTACATCGGTATCCGTGCGCTTGCGGATTTTTCTGTTTGCGTTTAAAATACCCAACAAGCTTTCTGGCGCCGTTGTCGGGGTACGGTAGCTGTGCTAGTTTCGAACCAAGTCGTCCGTGTATCCTTTTTCTTTTCCTTTTTTACCACACTCACCTTATCATTTTCACCATACCACATGGATTTCACTCTAAGCATCAATGAGCATGGAATTTATTTCATAGCCACTTCATTTACTCCATGCTCATATGCAACATCTTCACAATCCTTTGGTCTCTCCAACATCACCACATTCGAGATCTCCAACCCCCTCTTACTTTCTATTCATAAAAACTTTAAAAGGGCGGTTGTCGATGCATATGTCTATAATAAATTTTGCAGATCTCGTTGAGTTGATCTTGATATAAGTCAGCATTGGAGGGGAAACCACTTCGCTGACATAAATTAATGGTTTCCCAAGGACAAGCTTAGTGTCCTAAAACAAGCACTGATCAGATCGTAACATGAGCTTTTAATTATTTGCAACATTACCTTGTGTTTTGAGCATATAAGGATAATTGTAAAAAAATTCCTTCGGGTATTCTTGTCACTAACCTTTCTAGGATTGGAGCAAGAAGATCGGATGAATGACAAGCACAAGGTATGTCTAGCCAATCATCATACAACATTGAATTAAATTCATCCAAACTTGAATTTTGCAAAATTCAAGCTTGGGGGAATACTTTACATAAAAACATCCTTTGCCATGTTGCTATGTTGGTTGTCCCTACCTTTGAGACATGCTCAATTTGTTAAATACTAATCACACTACTTCATCTCCACTTGAGTAGATCTCTATAAAAGCTCTCATGCTACCTTTATTTGCTTGAGTATATGTCTAGGTTTGGAGTAGTTTCATTTATCTCTTAATTAAGCATGGTGCTTAGTTTAGGGCTGATGATCTTACTTCCAAGGGAGTTTAAATTAAGCATGATGCTTATGTTAAAATGCCCTCCTAAATCAAATTAGACATGGTGTCTAGGTTGATCTTTGAGCCAATAGTATGCTATAGTAGATATTGGATATTTTGTTGGACTAACCCCTGCAGGAAAACTTTCAATATCGACCTGGGAAGTCCTGAGATAAACTCACATTGGAGACAAAGAGAGACACACATGAAGTTTAACAATTTACACAAGGAAGACATAGCTCACAAGAGATGATCCATGGAGGGTGCCACCAACACGATGCACACCCGCAAAGAAAGGAAAGCTTCCATAAGGTAATACTGTACCATCACTCTTCAAGTAAGGTAACATCTTAAAGTACTTGACTATCACTTCTATAAGCTTCTCCTTGGTTCTGGCGTTCACATGAATAAAAGAGACAAGCATGTATGATCTACAACTCTAGATTAACCAACCCAATCGATTCATCATGTTTAATCCTTCCACCTTTGTGATCCCACACTCCTAATCATATGAACTAAAATGTGCACACTCAATCTTTAGAAGATATATATATAAAAAAACATAAATATAGATAGATTACCTTTCCATTAGGTTGAGCGATCTGATCTGACAAATGTTTTAAATGCTACACTCATGATCTTATTATCCATCAACTTTGTCTTGCTCACTATGCTTAAGGTTAGAGAGAACAAATACACTTTTGGTTCTGTTGGTGTTTTCCACCAACAGGGCCCATGCACTTGATCTCTGCCTTGTCTCTATGAGCAGGTACACTTCGAGCAAAATATGAAGGACTTTTACAACTCCCAGACTCCACCAAGTGAAGAACCTAGATCTACGAGCACAAACACACTAGAGATACTAGACACTCAGGCAATCACTACCTTGAGATGCTTGAGGACGTAACTACTGGAGTAACCCCGTTGTGGAAGTAATTACTGACCTTCTGCCGGTCAAGAGAGGCAATCCAGGACGCACCGTCATCCCGATCTCCATTGGCATGGTGGATTTCCCAGAAGCACTCTGCGACTTTGGCTCCAGCGTCAACATTATGCCTAGCGTACTCTATGAAAAATTCTTTACACATCCTTTCCTAGAAACAACCATGTGTTTGCAGCTTGCAGATCAGACACTAAGTTTCCCAAAGGGAATATTGAAGAACCTCTACGTCCGAGTTGGTACCTTATATGCTCAAGCAGACTTCGTGGTGATAGAGACTCATACTGATGAGAGGGCATCCATCATCCTAGGGAGGCCATTCTTGAACACCTCGGGAGCTGTCATCTATGCTAGTGTTGCTAAAATCCATTTCTACATCAAGGGGAGGAAGGAGACATTTTCCTTCAAGAACAAGACTACACAAATCTCAAAGCAATCCCGACATGAACCAAGGAAGAGGACCAACAGGAGGAACATGAACAAGAAAATGTGGACTGAGACGGTCACTGCAGCTCAAGGAGGTCAAGATCGTCAACTCAAGTCGCCTTTCTTGATCAAGAAGGACGACCCTGGTGTTCCAAGCATCGAGTGCACAATCAACGGATATTCTTTTTAGAAGACACTCTACGACACCGGATCTAACGTCAACGTAATGGCCGCAGTTACTTATCAGCTCCTGCATGGAACCATGTCCCTACAACCAACATACATTCAGCTCTAGATGGCAGATCAGACATTCTGAAAGATTGAAGGTTATTGACATGGAAGAAGACAAGTACGATCCACCCATCATCCTTGGAAGACCGTTCCTCAGCACCGTTAAAGCAATCATCTACATTGGAACTGGAGAAGTCCACATGCATTTCCCCTCTGAGAAGGTACGCCGCTATTTTACTGACCCTAACTATATAGTTGAAGACTCTAAGCAGGTCAGGACAAGAAGAAGACGACGCAACCGCAACCAGAGGAGGCAAATTATCAAGGACGAATGGGCGGACTATGAAGGAGAAGTGGTAAGGTCTGAAGACATACAACTTGAATAGAACTGTCCTGAGAAGACCATACAACCGAGTTAGGTGTGTAGAGAGAAGATAGTTATACATGAAGAGCAGAACCACCGACTACGCCATCTAGCGAATCCCAGGACAACTGAGAAAATGGAGAGTCCCGTTCGGAGGACTTAAAAACACCGAACGCCTTGCCAAGAGGTAAACTTGGTAGTTATCTTTTTCCTTTCAATTATTTTAAAATAGTTTGCTTAGTTAATCAGGTTCATATCATCTTGAAAAGAAAATAAAAATGTTAAAAATAGTAAGCCCCATGTGAGTATGCTCATGGCATAAAACCCATAAGTACATCCACTGTGGTGGCGTAAAAATGAAATAAGTATATTCCTGTCCTATAAAAAATTAAATTATAAAAATAAATTTATGATCCTACTAAAGAGAGTAATATTTATTGAGGAGGCTCAACATGATAAAGGCTAGATATTTATGCTAACACATAACTAGTTCCACAAAGCTTTGTTGTCTATTTGAGCTCCACAGAATTCAAGGATCAAAGAAGACTAGCAGACGGAGGACATCCTAATCGCTGTCAGGGTGCTGCTGACATTCAAATACACCTCCACCACTTGCTAGCTACATTAGAAGAAACTTCGTCAAAATCCAGCTTGGGGGAGAGCACCCCCATTTATCCAGCTAAGTGTTCTACTCATCTTTATACTTTACTCTAATAATAAAAAGATGCATAATCATATAAACCCAAATAAAGAATTTGTGCTTATATATATCTTTGCTTAGTTTGCTAATAAATAAATAAATAAAGTTTGCTATGAACCCTCATAATAAGCTCTCACATGGAAATGATGAATAGTTGCTCTACCATGACTAGTTATCAAAATTGAAATCTCTCTCAAGTTTAGGCATGACTGTTATTAATTAAGATTTGCTCTAAACCTGAACTTGTGGGGAGAGTACTTGATCTAAAGTCTAAGTAGTTAACGGATATGATATGGGAAGGTTGAGCTGCTGTCTATCTGTTCCTAGAGATGCTAGAATTCTGGAGAATTTATCTTTGAAAAATCTTTAAAATGTTGCATGATGAGTTCCTGTATGATGAGAGTTTAAATTCCTACCACAGCCATTTATACATGCTTGTTAGACTATGAACCACACATTTACTTTTTACTGCTTATGAGCGTTGAGTGTGGTCAAGCTGTGTAGACCCTTAGGAGCTTGTCATGTGGTTAAATCAAGATTCACTTGCACGTTCATTCATATATGCTACTTCTACTCTGGGAGTACCATCCACATATATCCATCCATTTCCATCTCCAGAATCACCTAAAAATGTTCTACTCCTAATCCGGGAGAGAATAGCCAAAAACATTTCTGTTTTCCCCTGTGAAATAAATGCTCAAGTTATCTTGTTACTACCACTTGCTATATTATTTCAGGAGATGAGTGCTCTAAAAAAAGAAAAAAAAAAGAAAAAAAAGAAAGAATACGAGGAAATAAAAAGGGGCAAGTGCCCGGAACCTCGAAAGAAAAGAAAAAAAAAGTGAGACGAGAGGTAAAAATGGACAAGTGTCCGACAGTAGAATTAGGGATACAAGATACCCACCTGAGAGGAAAGAAAAAGAAAATATAGAGCATCTCATTCTCCTCAAAAAGTTTCAAAAGAGCAAGAAAGGTATGTATCCCCTCAAAAGAGCATAAGTAGAATTAGACTTCCACCATTGTTATCACCTTCATCACCATACACCATTTATTCGCCACATATGCACATCTTGATTTGACTTATTGACTTGTTCTTCTGGATCCATGGTTTGACTATGCAATAAATGTCTTGTATATGTATTAGCTGTCTCCCACCTATGAGCTCCAGATATCAAAAGCCTTATTAGAGTAGGGTGAGAGAGAAGGCAATGCCACTATGCCTCATACCAAAAATACCACATACTTTGAGAGCAGGCATACACCATTACTGCCTTGGTAAGGATCCAGAAATACCACAAAAGAGAGACTAGAGAGAATCATACAAGGAATCTCTGAGTTTCATTTGAAAATCTGTAAAAACTCCTGAGCTATAGTTAATCGAAGAACAAGAGACATGGCGCTTGACTAGACCGTTCTATCTTTTAACTACTCAAGACACAGGTGACGGTTACAAGCCCCATGGTGGAAGGTACAATGGGTAAGTTTAAATCTTAACAGTTTACCCTAATCCAGAGATGAGATCTTGTTTGAACGCATGTGTATCTTTAAGTTATGAAACCACTGCAGAAACTCTTGAGTTCATCTTTGCTCACGGACGAGCAAAGGTTAAGCTTGGGGGAGCTTGTTGACGGTCCTTAATGCTCACAATTAACCATCAACTAATCATAGAAAAGGATCCAAATGCAACCAACACCTAGACTTAGGGTTTTATCTGACAGAATTCCACGAGTTTTGGTGTTTGTCTATTTCTGTAGGGGGTTATCAGGAAATACGGAAGAAAGGCCCACACGTCGGGTTTACATAGAGATATTAACGTGCCGCACAATTATCTACCATCTAGAAGACTCCAGAAGCCACGGGACCGAAGCGGAGGCCGAGAGGGCTCAGGCACTGGGCGCCCGCCCTACCTTACTGGGCGCCCGCCCTCCCCCCTGGACCAAACAGAGTCCAATTCGGGGACAACGCTCCACCGACCTAATACTTCAAGGAAAACCACACGATCAATGTCGGTTTGATCCGACGGCCCAGATTCACTTGAAGGGACTATAAAACCAGACCCCCTGGCCCCTGGAGATCATACCTCTTCTACAGAATCAAAGCTAGGGTTTCAATTCTTCATCCAAGTAGAGAGGATCCCTCTAGTTCTTCTAGTTCTACCTCTAGTTCATCTAGATCTAGTTCTAGTTCACCTAGTTCTAGTTCTAGTTCCTCTAGTTCTAGTTCTAGTTAGTTCTAGTTGTAATTTAGAAAATAGGGAGAGAGAAGAGGAGAGCGGAGGAGGAGCCGGATCTGTCGGATCTTCCTCAACATTATACTTTTTGCATCATCTGGTTCGTTCTTCATCGTTCTCCAGGTTCTTCAATTCATAACTCCTGAGTTCTCTAATTACTTTTATTTACATTCAAGTTATTTATTGGATTCCCACTTGCATCAAGTGCTCTAGTCTTTGAAACATTTGAGTAGTAATTAATAGATTAGACGTGGTGTTTAGTCTTGCGATTACTTGGAATTGCACCCAATCCTGCAGATTGTTGTGGTAGCCTTAGGGTAGTGACAGCCCTAACGGTCGACGTATTCCACCTCGTTCGGATCGGTGTTTGTAGGACCGTAGTCGGAGCTTCCTAGCCCCCTTCTCATCTCTTTCTGTGCTTAGTGTTCTGATGTCCCGATATAGATAATCTTGAAGTAATTCTTGATTCTTAGATCAACTAGAGAACTCTCAGGAAACTTCCTCTCTTCCCACCAAAAATAATTATATAGTTATCCTTGGGCGATCTTGGATCTTAATTAGTACACTCACGTTCTCTGTGAAAAATCGATACTCTGGAATACTCCCGGGTGAAGGCTACATCGGTATCCGTGCGCTTGTGGATTTTTCTGTTTGCGTTTAAAATACCCAACAGCTGTGTTGAGATGAGATGATCTAAGGGGGTCCCTTGCCCCTCCTTATATAGTTCGGGGGATAAGGTTACAAATCTAGAAACTAATTCTAGTTGGTTACAATTGCCATAGATAGTTCAATATCAATTACTATTCTAACCGACGAGGATCTTGCTTAATCCCCATGTCTTGTTTCCTTGCGTAGAACTCCAAGTAGATGGATCAAGCTACAAATCGTCTTGTAGTGGCCAAATCTCTCGGCCCAAGCCTAACCGTAAGGGTATAGGGGTTTCTACCCCCACAGCTAGTCTCCGAGCACTATGTATTGTGATGCGACACACCATCTTGAACTTCTTCGACCAGTACAGGTGACAATCCTCCACTATTATTGCCGAAGAAGTAGATTGTCCGAATAATGCATGGTGCTCTTGAGAAAAAAGAATTGTTTTCTGGTGAAGTGTGCCCACTTTACTTTTTGAAAAAGGACAAGCTTCCAAAAAGCAAATATATTCACATAAGGTCAAGTGTGCCCACTTAGTCCCCGAGCCTGGTAGCAGATGATGTAGACACGTGGTGGTAGAATCTAAAAAGAAAGAAATAAAAATTTCAATACTTAGATGCATCGACAGATGCATTATACCGATGTAGTCCCTGAGCTTACTAGAAGGCGAAGTATGAGCCTCGTAGTAAGGTCTAAAAATTAAAAGTACTCCTCAACTGTATATGAGTCTAATTCATATGTAACTGAATAGAGCAGTTCTCAAACTGTGGTCAAAGAATGATTGAAACAAGCCCTGAGCACAGCATAAGGAGGAATTAGCGAGTCCCCAAGCATGGTTATGAATGTAAACATGCTCGATGGTCAGCACAGTCCCCGAGCACAACATATGGATTGGTCGACGAGTCCCCGAGCGTGATTGAGAACGTAAACATGCTCAGTGGTCGACGCAGTCCTCGAGCACAACATAGAGACTGAGTCCTCGAGCGTGGTTGAGAACGTAAACATGCTCGGTAGTCATCGTAGTTTTCGAATCATTGCATAGTGTCCAGTCAACAAATCTTTGATCAAAAATAACTTCTCCAACATCCTGCATAAAAAATAATTTTCTTGCCTAACGACAAGACGTTGCTCCAACTTCCAATAGCTGCCAAAGTGTCAGACAAAGCAACCCAACAGTAGCATAAAAAGAAGGGCCCATATGAACTGAGCTTCCTAGCTCAAGAACCAAAGTGAAAATAGGCCCATTGAATGACGAAACAGACGACGGATTTATCATGACATTAATGAAAACTGAAATGGCATCCTTGCCACAAAAGTCGCACATTCCCCTAGATGTAGGAAGTGGAAGAGGCGGTTACCCCATAATAAATAGCCGAAGTAGAGATAACAATGATTCTTCACCAAGCAGTTGCCTTCTCCAATAGTTCATCGTCTTCCTCCTTCCACCCATTCTTGCAATGAGATTGTTGACACTTCTAACACCACTTAAGCTAAGTTGTCATCCCTACCATGGCGCCAGAAGTGTGGTATGAAAACTGTCCACTAATAAAATAAATATAGGATCCGTGTGGTGGTTTGGTTCCACTGACACTGGTCATTCCGATTCCGCTCATTGTGAGCAACAAAGGTGTGGACGTAGTCTTGGAATGCCATTTGCTCATTGTAATGCTGCTGGATGTAGAAGAACCTAGAAGCATCAGACCTGCGTCCTTGCTCAAAGCATTGTTCCTCATCCTCTGTCCTTTCTCCATAGGTACTGAATGAATGCCTTGGAGCTTCTCCTGAGGGACCTTCCCCTGTGGGGATGAATGGTGGTGGTGGATAGTATCCATACGGATGGTATGCAGGATGGAATGGAGGATATATCCCAAGATTCAGTGCGTGGTGCTGGCGTGCCTGCCATTCATCATAGCTGGTGTGCGTCGGTGCTTCATGAATGGGGTTAACAACGAGCCAGACTGGCTCGTGTTGACGAGCAAATCTCTCAGAGGCTATCCTCTGAGGTGCCCTCTCAGAAGTCTCCCCCTGAGCTCCTCTCCTATTCACTGGTCATGCCTGAAACTCAATGTGTAGAGTTTGGATAGAATATAGTGCCATCTTCGGGTTAGGTAACCAGAGCTTGGCATCCCCATATGCCATGTATAGATCCCCTTTTATTTTCTTTACAAGGTGCGCATGATTAAAATGTTCATACCCATAAATTTGTCTATGTGCATCAATAAAATCCAAAGAGGCATCTTCAAATAACTTAAACTTAACAGCTAAACGAGTAATAATAGAACAAATTGCTACATCTCCTACTTTATATTCAGGAATGCTTAACCACTAATTTACTAAAACATGGACAGGCAACACCCTTATTTTCTTCACTACTGCATAAAGTAATTGAAAATCTATAGCTCTAATCTTACTAGCATCATCTCAAGGGAAGCAAGCCATTCCTAACTACTTATGTAAGAACCTAAGTGTAGGGTGCTCGATGTCCCAAGTACGATTGCCATGAAAGGAAGGTTCCTTAGAATTTTCAATCTAGAATTTGTGGGTGTCAAAATCTTTTAAGGCTTTAGTTAAATCTAAACATGTATTTGAAGGAAAGCTTAAAAGATCGCTAAGAACTCTCCATGTTAAACAGAATTCTTGGGAAACAACCTAAAATAAACCCCTGTCTGGATGAGTTGAAGGGTGCATAGAAATTCTATGGTTAAAACCTTTGACCCTAACTCAGTAATAGATGCAAAAGAACTCCAACCAACTAACTGGAAAATAGTGTCAAGTTCAGTTGCCATACCTGTTTCGCAGAGGAACACATCATCCAAGACCGGTGTGTGGACGAAGTTCCTGCTCTTCAATTTATTGTAGGTGTTCTTTTCTCTCGCATCCTTTAGGCAAGGTGAGCTGCCATGAGGAGAACCCTTTGTGCAGCAGAGGAAGATGGTGGCTGAGAGTTGATGGGGGGATCAGTGCTCATGTCGGAGCCGGCCCTTGACGAGGTATATGTTGACGGTCCTTGAGTACCAAATATAATCATCAAATAAATAAAGAAAAGGATCCAAATGCAACAAACACCCAGACTTAGGGTTTTATCTGATAGAATTCCATGAGTTTTGGTGTTTGTCTATTTCTGCAGGGGGTTATCAGGAAATACGGAAGAAAGGCCCACACGTTGGGATTACATAGAGATATTAACGTGCCGCGCAATTTTCTACCATCTAGAAGACTCCAGAAGCCACGGGAAGGAAGCGGAGGCCGAACGGGGCCAGGCACTGGGCGCCCGCCCCCTCACAGAGTTGGATCAGGACTCTCTTTCGGGATTAAGCTCCACCGACCTAAAGGATCAAGGATAACCGTCCAATCAATGTCGGTTTGATCCAATGGCTCACGTTCACTTGAGGGGACTATAAAACCAGACCCTCTGGCCCCTGGAGGAGACAAGTTTTTCATAGAGTTGAGAGGAGCCCTCGAAGGAATACCTCTCCTCTAAATAAAATTTATTTTAGGCTTAGCATCCAATGTGAGTAGAATTAGATCTTCTAGTTTCTACTAGATTGAGAGATATAGAGTGGAGGTGTAGATCGGAGGAAGCCCGGCCTGTCGGTGTCTACTCCGAGGTTGTACCTGTGGGATCAAGTCTTCTAACCCGAGGCTTGCTCCTAGGATTCTTCAGTAATTCGACTTCTAATTCTAGTAAGTTCTTGTTTTATTGATCTTTGGTTTATGAGTTTACTTTAATCTCTTCTGGTTGAGTATTAGAGTAATCATTGCTAGCGTAAACGTGGTGTTTAGGCTACGGTACTCATAGATATCTCCTGACTAGCTGGACCGTGGTAGTAGCGACGAACGTGACATTTCCGAGTTACCTTTGTATCCCACATCTCGTTAGCAGGAAGGGTAGGTTCATAGGTGCGGGTCGAACATCCTTTGTGGTGTCTAGATTCCGTGAGCCTCCCCAATAGAATAGTAGATCATCCTTACCAAGGTTAGAACGAGACTACGGTTGTAGTCTTCTCTATACATCGCTCACATCGAGAAACATTCTTTGTAGCCTAAAGGGATAGTAGCAATAGATTTGGTTAGTCAGATGCACCCTTTCTCCCAGTGGTAAAAATATAAAAATGAACTCTGGAAAACCTCCTGGGTGAAATGCTCACCGATATTCGTGCGCTTGCGGATCATTTTCTTATTGCGTTACCAAATATCAACAAGCATCTCTAGCACCGTAGCTGGGGAGAAAGACGGTTTGCTGAGATAACTTTAAGTCTTGCTATTATCTTGTATTATACTTTTATACTTTTATTCTTTTATCTTTTTATTTTTTCCATTTTTATGGATAACTCAAATTCCATACCTGTTACTGAATTCTTTGCACCTTCGGAGACCAGCCATAGACCATGGGAGTCAACAAGTCCTGCCCCTAATTATGATCTGTGTCCGGAGTTGATTGCAATAGGTCAAAATCAACCCTTTTCTATAGCCGAGGTCCTATCTTTTAATCAAGAAGATAATGCACTTTTAGCTACACCTAGGGAATCTAAATCTTTCTATAAATTCTGGTTTAGACCTAGCCCAACAAGACCATGTTTTTTCTCGATATTTTTACATTGGTCTTAATCATATACCCTTTGGTAGAGTCTTTCTTTCTTTATCTATTAGTAAAGGAAGTTAGGTCTTCATTCGTAGACATCCTTCTTGCACTAGTCTTCATAGAAAAATCTTAGAGATAGAGAAGTAATCATCTCCCAGACGAGGAAAGGAAGTTTCAATAGCCAATTTCCAAACATTTGAATCCCATGATTCAGCTATCCAACCCATCCTTGAGCTTAATAATTTTTACTATGCTATTTCTCTTGAACCTCCCGATAATCCTATGAATCTCTCTAGACATCCCATGCATAAGAGTCACCAAGACCACAAGGAGGATCGAGAAGAGCAACATCAATGGCTAGAGGGCATTAAAAATTCATGTGCTATCACCATTGAATGGATGGATAAAACAGACTTGAGAGACAATCCTAGAGGAATTTTTAGCATTCATGAAGAATCATCATTGGAGTTTGAGAATGAGAGAAACAACAGTGAGCATGGAAGTTATTTCATAAATACCTCACCAAGTCCTTGCTCATATAAAACATCTCCCCAATCAATTGGTCTCTCCAACCTTACCACATTTGAGATCTCCAACCCCCTCTTCCTTTCTATTTATAAAAACTTTAAAGGGGTGGTTATCGATGCATATGTCTATAATAAATATTGCATATCTCGTTGAGTTGATTAATGGTTTCCTAAGGACAAGCTTAGTGTCCTAAAACAAGCACTTATCAGATCGTGACATGAACTTCTAATTATTTGCAACATTGCCTTGTGTATTGAGCATATAAAGATAATTGTAGAAATATTCCGTCAGGTATTCTTGCCACTAACCTTTCCAGGATTGGAGCAAGAAGATCGAATGAATGACAAGCACAAGGTATGTCCAACCAATCATCATGCAACATTGAATTAAATTCATCGAACATTAAATTTTGCAAAATTCAAGCTTGGGGGAAATACCTTACATAAAAACATCATTTACCATGTTGCTATTACCTTTGAGACATGCTCAATTTGTTAAATACTAATCACACTACTTCACACCACTTGAGTAGATCTCTATAAATGCTCTCATGCTACCTTTATTTGCTTTAGTATATGTCTAGGTTTGGAGTAGTTTCATTTATCTCTTAATTAAGCATGGTGCTTAGTTTAGGAATGATGATCTTACTTCCAAAGTTTTTTAATTAAGCATGGTGCTTAGGTTAAAATGCCCTCCTAAATCAAATTAGACATGGTGTCTAGGTTGATTTTTGAGCCGATAGTATGCTATATTAGATATGAGATATTTTGTTGGACTAACCCCTGCAGGAAAACTTTCAATATCAACCTGGGAAGTCCTGAGATACAAACTCACATTGGAGATAAAGGAGACACATGAAGTTTAACAATTTGCACAAGAAGGACATAGCTCATTCATCATAAAGAGATGATCCATGGAGGGTGCCACAAACACGATGCACAACCGCTAAGAAAGGAAAGCTTCCACAAGGTGATACTATACCATCACTCTTTAAGTAAGGTAACACCTTAAGGTACTTGACTATCACTTTTATAAGCTTCTCCTCGGTTCTGGCATACACATGAATAAAAGAGACAAACATGTATGATTTGTAGCTCCAAATTAACCAACCCAATTAATTCAACATGTTTGGTCCTTTAATCTTTGTTCTTAGTACTACCTTCATGATCCCACACTCCTAGTCATATAAGCTAATATGTTACACATTCAATCTTTGGGAAGATATAAAGAAAAAAAACATAAACATAGATAGATTATCTTTCCATTAGGTTGAGCCATCTGATCTAACAAATGTTTCAAATGCTACACTCATGATCCATCAACTTTATCTTGCTCACTATGCTTAAGGTTAGAGAAGAACAAATACACTTTTGGTTCTGTTGGTGTTTTCCACCAACAGGGCCCATGCACTTGATCTCTGCCTTGTCTCTATGAGAAGGTACACTTCAAGCAAAACATGGAGGAGTTTTACAACTCCCAGACTCCACCAAATGAAGGACCTGGATCTACGAGCACAAACACACTGAGCAGGATATTGCCAACACCGCACTTCGAACTGCTGGGCAAACAAAGAACATGGGTGACACCATATCAAGAGGTACAGATGTCAAGGTCCACACCTAATCAAAAGATGCACCTAAAGGATGAAGACAGTGAGAAGTCTTGTCCAGAAGACTTAAAACATTGGATCCTTGTCGGAGGAGGTCAAGATCGTCGACTCAAGTCGCCCTTCCTGATCAAGAAGGACGACCCTGGTGTTCCAAGCATCGAGTGGACAATGAATGGACACTCTTTTCAGAAGACACTCTATGACACCGGATCTGACGTCAACATAATGGCCGCAGTCACTTATCAGCTCCTGCATGGAACCATGCCCCTACAACCAACATACATTTAGCTCCACATGATTTTTAGGTCATTGACATGGGAGAAAACGAGTATGATCCACCCACCATCCTTGGAAGACCGTTCCTCAACACTATCAAAGCCATCATCTATATTAGAACCGGAGAAGTCCACATGCACTTCCTCTCTGAGAAGGTACGCCACTACTTTAATGATTCTAACTATATAGTTGAAGATTCTAAGCAGGTCAGGACAAGAAGAAGACAACGCAACCGCAACCAAAGGAGGCAAATCATCAAGGATGGATGGGCAGACTACGAAGGAGAAGTGGTAAGGTCTGAAGACATACAGCTTGAACAGAACTGTCCTGAGGAGACGGTAGCACCGAGTCAGGTATGGAGAGAGAAGATAGTTACACACGAAGAGGAGGCGCCACCGGAACCACTGACTATGCCATCCAGCGAATCCCAGGACGACTAAAACACAAGGAGTCCCGTTCGGAGGACTTAAAAACACCGAACGCCTTGCCAATAGGTAAACTTGGTAGTTATCCTTTTCTTTTCAATAGTTTGCTTAGTTAATCAGGTTCATATTATCTTGAAAAGAAAATAAAAATGTTAAAAATAGTAAGCCCCATGTGAGTATGCTCATGGCATAAAACCCATAAGTATATTCACTGTGGTGGCATAAAAATAAAATAAATATATTTTCATCTTACAATAAAAATATAAAAATAATGAGTGCATGATCCTGCTAAATAAATAACATTTATTGAGGAGGCTCAACATGATAAAGGCTAGATATTTATGCTAACACTTAACCAGTTTCACAAAGCTTTGTTGTCTATTTGAGCTCCACAGAATTCAAGGATGAAAGAAGGTGTTGGGTACCATAATAAGGGATACCCAAATCAGAGCAATGAAAAACACAAAAAATATACTAACCACAATCACCGGGGTACGGACCCTAGCTCCTTCAACTCGCCTCGGGGCCTCGAACGCGAGTTCCGACTCGCCCGACCCCTCAGGGCCACGGACGCAAGTTCCGACTCGCCTGACCCCTCAGGGCCTCGGACGCAAGTTCCGACTCGCCCGACCCCTTAGGGCCTCGGACACAAGCTCCGTCTCGCCCGACCCCGTCCAGGCTCGGGCGCCAGACCCCACTCCGCCTGGGCAGCAAGACTTCCACCGCACGGCGCCCGTACCCACGACATGATAGACGCGATGGCTTCCATACCGTGGCAGGGCAGGGTGCCAACTGTTCCAACCACCCCGGTCACTGTGGCCTTACCTCTGTCACTATACATCCTTACCCCTTTCACTGTAGCGCACTGCCGCACAGTAGAAAGGGAATGGGAGAGGTTAACCAGCTCCACTATTTGAGGTCTTTTCCCACTGTTAACAGGACAAGCAGCAGTATCATCGATCCGACCCCCACGACTCCCACAGGGCTCGGTAACCCTCCACAGGAGCAGTCATGCCGCCAGCCATGCTTCAAGGACAGGGTGGACAAGCTCCCACAGGGTCAGGACTGTTGCTCTAGCACTCGGCAGAGGAAAATCTACTCGTGTAAATCCCTGTCTCCCCTTGAGGCTATAAAAGGGGAGCCAGGGCTCACAACTAGGATCAGGTTCACCCACACATTACCGCCACACTCTTCCACAGAGCAGCGATCACCACTCTGTCCACTACTAAGCCGAGACCTGGGACTTAGCCCTCTCTCGCAACCAGCTTGTACCCCCTACTGCAAGCACCTTTGGGTGCAAGGTTATACAGAATCCACAGCCACACTGGACGTAGGGCATTCTCAGCCCGAACCAGTATAAACTCTCTGTGTCTCACTTGCATCACCATCCAAATTTGGGTAGTCACGCAGACTTATACTTGTTAGTGCCTAGACCACGAGTCTAGACCCCGACAGTTGGCGCGCCAGGTAGGGGTCTTCTGCGTGACATCCACCTGTCCCTACTGGGAAGATTTGGATGGCAGACGGATTTCGCCTGCTCCGCCGCGGCACCATCATGACGTTTGGGAGTTTGGAGTTCATGTCCCTTGGTTCCGGCTACGACATGGTCCTCCTCCCGCCACGTGGTGATGTCGAGCCTGCTCCCGAGCTGATCCCACCACAGTCAGTGCATGGGTGCCGTTCGGGACACCGTGCGGGGGGCGCTCGGCGGGGGCGTCAGAGATCTAGGATCTCCGACCCCACCACTGAGGCCAGGATCCGTCCGGTCCTCCCCCCGCATATTCCTCACCAGGTCGCCCGCTCCTCCGGCCCGACAGGCGCTAGAGGAAGGGCTCGCGGGGCATCAAGCTCCACTCCCAGGACCAACAGAGGATCATCGCGGCCACCCGTCCCACCCCGTTCGAAGGGGAAGGCACGGCCCGCGCCCGTCCCCCGCAAGGGGGACAAAGGGGCCTCAACGTCCCGTCCTCCTCCACCTACGGATGGAGGAGAAGCAGCGGCACCTCCCGAGTTACCTTTTGGGCTCAGGAATGCCACCGCCACCTACGCCTCTTCCGTGAGCACTTCGTTGAGTGCGTACGCGGAACTTCCAGGTCACCACTTGAAGTCTACGCTGGACCTCATCTCTACACCTTCCGTCTCATCATACCCGGAGGATCCTACCTCAGGCGACGACGAGTGGGCTGGCGCTGATTTCTCCGGGTGTGGCGACCCAGAAACCTTCATGCGCTTCTTGGAGGCCAGCAACTATTGTCTCGGCTACTCCGACTCCGACGACGGAAGCTACGACCCGTCACGAGAATGCTTCAACTTAGAAGTCTGAGGCATGCCGCATAACGCCCAGGGGGACGCAGGGCCCTCTAGGCAAGAGAACGCAACTCCACCTCCCAATCCAACTCCCGAAACCAATCTTGGAGCCCGTGGGGTAGCATCTGCCCCTGCTGGGGGACACCATCCTGACCTCGCACAGCTCGATGAGCTGGAGGCCAGGCTCGAAGAAGAGCGCACACGCCTCCGCCAACTCCATGAGGCCCTGGTCCGAGAGCCGTCAGGTCGCGGAGACGGGGGTGAAGCCAGACGTCGCGCCCGTGACGTCAACCGTCGCATTGTCGAGGACCAAGGGGGAGACGCCCCAGTCTTCAGCACGACCAGCCAGAATGTGATGGCCGCCGCACTCCTCCTCAGGGCGATGCCCGAGCCTTCGACTCCTGAGGGAAGGAGAGTGCGCCAGGGACTGCGTGGCCTCCTGGAGCAGGCTGTGGTGCAGAATGCGGAAAGTTCTGCCACACAATCCCATAGCACGAGACGTCATGGGGAACGACCCCCTCCTAACAAGGCACCAACGATACAGGGTCCGCCACCCCCTAACCCACAAGGGGCAATAGGGCCCCGTCAGTACACGAGCGCGTCGGAGCTGACGCGGACGTACGGGCCACCCTCGAGGCCAGGCGACGTGACAGGGACGAGGCCGAGTCCCGACGTTACCGACCACGCCGAGGCGGGAGGTACGACCCCGATCACGACCGAAGCACGTCACCAGAGCCTTCGGGTCCCCGCGTCTTCAGCGAGGCCATACGCAGGGCCAAGTTCCCTGCGCGATTCCGACAGCCCGCCAACCTCGTCAAGTACTCAGGAGAAACTAACCCTGAGCTCTGGCTGGCGGATTACCGCCTGGCATGCCAGCTAGGCGGGGCAGATGACGACCTGCTCATCATCCGCAACCTCCCACTGCATCTGGCCGAAACGGCCAGGGCGTGGCTTGAGCACCTTCCTGAGCGCATGATCCACGACTGGGCCGACCTGGTTAGGATCTTCGTTGGGAACTTCCAGGGCACGTACGTGCGCCCTGGGAACTCCTAGGACCTCAGGAGTTGCCGGCAGAAGCCCGATGAGTCCCTTCGAGATTTCATCAGGCGATTCTCCAAGCAGTGCACCGAGCTCCCCAACATCACGGACTCCGACGTCATCGGAGCCTTCATTTCTGGCACCACTTGCAAAGAGCTCGTACACGAGCTCGGACGCAAGACCCCCACGAGCACTAGCCAGCTGCTCGACATCGCCACCAACTTTTCCTCAGGCGAAGAAGCAGTTGGCGCCATTTTCTCCGACAGCACAGCCAAGGGGAAACAGAAGGCTGAGGCCACCGAGGCCTCGGGATCGCGCGACCCCAAGAAGAAGAAGAAGGGCCGCAAGGGGCGGCAGGGTCAGTCGGACGACAACCTGGTCGCCACGGCAGATCGCAAGAACCCCAAGCGGGCTCCTGCTGGCCCCGGTCTCTTCGACGAAATGTTGAAGAAGCCGTGCCCCTATCACAGGGGGCCAACCAAACACACCCTTGAGGAGTGTACCGTCCTCCGTCGATACTATACTGACATCATCTCCAAGGAGAGTGCCGAAGAGCCTCCCAAGGACGACGACCCCCAGGGGGAGGTTTTCCCCAAGGTCAAGAACTGCCTTCTGATCTTTGGGGGACGAGCGGCTCGCCTCACTGCGAGTCAGAGGAAGCGCGAACTCCGAGAAGTCTGCGCAGTCAGCGCGGCCGCGCCCTCGTACCTCAAATGGTCCGAGAGCGCGGTCACGTTCGACAGACAGGATCACCCAGATCGGATCCCCAATCCCTAGAGTTACCCTCTGATCGTCGACCCCATCATCGCCGAGACCCGTCTCACTAAGGTACTGATGGATGGAGGCAGCGGCCTCAACATCCTCTATGCCAAGACTCTGGCCCTCATGGGGATCAGCAAGTCCCAGCTGAGGAACGACACCGCGCCATTCCACAGAGTGGTGCCGGGGCATCGCGCCCACCCCCTCGGACAGATCGATCTGTCCGTCTGCTTCGGGACCCCGACAACTTTAGACGGGAGGTCCTCACTTTCGACGTGGTCGGGTTCCCGGGGACTTACCACGCGATCCTGGGACGACCATGCTACGTCAAGTTCATGGCCGTCCCCAACTATACCTACCTCAAGCTCAAGATGCCAGGGCCAAAGGGCATCATCACCGTCAGCACGACCAGCCAGCACGCCTACCAGTGCGACGTCGAGTGCGTCGAGCAGGCCGAGGCTCTGGCTGAGTCTCTGGCCATCCTCACCGGCCTCGGCGACTGCGACCAGGACGTCCCCGACCCCAAACATCACGCCGGGAGCTTCGAACCGGCGGAGGAAACTAAGCTAGTCTTCCTTGACCCCGGAACCTCTGAGGGCAGGGCGTTGAGGATTAGCTCCAGCCTCGACCCCAAATAGGAAGTAGTGCTCGTCGACTTTCTCTGCGCGAACGCTGACATATTTGCGTGGGGCCCCTCGGACATGCCTGGCATACCGAGGGAGGTCGCCGAGCACTCCTTGGACATCCGAGCCGGCTCCAAGCCCGTGAAGCAACGCCTGCGCCGATTCGACGAGGAGAAGCGTCGGGCCATCGGGGAGGAGATCCACAAGCTGCTGGCGGCCGGATTCATCAAGGAGGTATTCCATCCCGAGTGGTTAGCCAACCCCGTGCTAGTTAAAAAGAAAAATGGGAAGTGGAGGATGTGTGTAGACTATACTAGTTTAAATAAAGCATGTCCAAAGAATCCCTTTCCATTACCTCGTATTGATCAGATAGTTGACTCTACCGCGGGATGTGAAATTTTGTCTTTTCTTGATGCTTATTCCGGCTACCACCAAATCAAGATGAAAGAGTCTGACCAGCTCGCGACTTCATTCATCACCCCTTTCGAGATGTATTGCTACGTAACCATGCCTTTTGGCCTCAAGAACGCAGGGGCTACATATCAACGATGTATGCTCCAGGTTTTTGGGAACCTTATAGGCGAAACGGTAGAGGCTTACGTAGACGACATTGTCGTCAAGTCCAGGAAAGCGAGCGGCCTGGTTGCTGACCTGGAAGAGACATTCCGATGCCTTAGGGCGAAAGGGATCAGACTCAACCCCGAAAAGTGCATTTTCAGGGTCCCCCGAGGCATGCTCCTTGGGTTTATTGTGTCTGAGCGGGGGATCGAGGCCAACCCAGAAAAGGTCTCGGCCATCGCAAACATGGGCCCGGTTCGTAACCTAAAGGGAGTACAGAGGGTGATGGGATGTCTAGCCTCCCTAAGTCGTTTCATTTCTCGCCTCGGGGAAAAAGGGCTGCCTCTGTATAGGTTACTTAGGAAATCTGAGCACTTTTCCTGGACCCCCGAGGCCCAGGAAGCCCTTGACAAGCTGAAGGCTCTGCTCACCAACCCTCCCATCCTGGTGCCCCCCGCCGAGGGGGAACCACTACTTCTCTACGTCGCAGCCACTGATCAGGTGGCCAGCGCAGCTATCGTGGTCGAGAGGAAGGAAGAAGGGCACGCCCTGCCGGTCCAAAGGCCGGTATACTTCATCAGTGAAGTACTCTCCGACACAAAGACCCGATACCCCCAGATCCAAAAACTACTCTACGCAGTAGTGTTGGCCCGGCGCAAGCTCCGACATTACTTTGAATCTCACCCGGTCTCGGTGGTATCGTCTTTCCCCCTGGGGGAAGTGATTCAGAACCGAGAAGCCAACAGAAGAATTGCTAAGTGGGCCATAGAGCTCATGGGTGATGGAATCACCTACGATCCTCGGAAGGCCATAAAGTCCCAAGTTCTGGCGGATTTCATGGCAGAGTGGATCGGGACTCAGCTCCCCCCACCACAAATCCAGCACGAATGCTGGACCATGTACTTCGACGGGTCCTTGATGAAAACTGGGGCCGGCGCGGGCCTTGTCTTCATCTCACCCCTCGGGGTAAGGATGCGATACGCAATCCGGCTCCACTTCCCTGCTTCAAACAATGCAGTGGAGTACGAGGCCCTTGTTAACGGTCTCCACATCGCGATCGAGCTTGGGATCAAACGGCTCGACATCTGAGGCGATTCTAGACTCATCATCGATCAAGACATGAAAGAGTCTAGCTGCCATGACCCCAAGATGGACGCGTACTGCAAAGCGGTTCGATGCCTGGAAGAAAAGTTCGACGGTCTCGAACTTAACCACGTGTTAAGGAAGTATAATGAGGCTGCCGACGCGCTCGCCAAGATGGCATCCGAGCGGGCCACGGTCCCCCCGGATGTTTTCGTCAGCGATCTCTACAAGCCTTCCGTCGACTACAATGACGACGGGGGGTCAGACGAACCCCCAAGCAAACAGAGTTCCGACCCCAAAGACGCTGCCGCTCAAGAACAGGAGGCCATGGACATCGAGCCAGAGCCACCTGCACCTGACGACTCGCCTGACTGGCGCTACACTTTGCTTCAACGCCTGGTCGACGGCACTTTGCCCCTAGACCAGGCCGAAGCAAGGAGTGTGGCTCGTCGTGCCAAGACCTTTGTCCTCCTTGATGGAGAGATGTACAAGCGAAGCCCCTCGGGCGTCCTCATGCGGTGCATCCCACGTCAAGAGGGGGTCAAGCTCCTACAGGACATTCACTCGGGGGCTTGTGGCCATCACGCCGCACCTCGGACGTTGGTAGGAAATGCCTTCCGACAAGGTTTCTACTGGCCCACCGCCGTAGCCGACGCCACGGAGATCGTCAGGGCCTGTAAGGGATGCCAGTTTTTCGCTCGGCAGATACATCAGCCCGCCCAGGCCTTACAGACGATCCCCATCACCTAGCCTTTCGCTGTCTGGGGCCTCGACCTGGTCGGGCCTCTGCAGAAAGTGCCCGGGGGCTTCACCCACTTGCTTGTCGCAATCGACAAGTTCTCCAAGTGGATCGAAGTCCGACCCATTACAAGGATCAAGGCCGAACAAGCGGTGTTGTTCTTCACAGATATCATCCATCGATTCGAAGTGCCGAACTCCATAATCACCGACAACGGCACACAGTTCACCGGGTGAAAGTTCCTACAATTCTGCGACAGACACCACATACGTGTGGACTGGGCGGCGGTGGCTCACCCCAAGACCAACGGTCAAGTGGAGCATGCCAATGGCATGATCCTCCAGGGTCTGAAGCCCAGGATCTTCAACTGTCTGAACAAGTTTGGGAAAAGGTGGCTCAAAGAGCTACCAGCCGTGGTCTGGAGTTTGAGAACCTCCCGAAGCCGAGCCACAGGCTTCACCCCGTTCTTCATGGTCTACGGGTCGGAAGCCGTCCTCCCCACTGATCTGGAATATGGGTCCCCGAGGGTACAAGCCTACGACGAAAATAGCGGCAAAACGTTCCAAGAAGACGCGCTGGACCAGCTGGATGAAGCCAGGGATGTAGCCCTCCTACACTCTGCCAAATACCAGCAGGCCCTCCGCCGATACCACGCACGACGAATCCGAGGCCGAGCCTTTCAAGTCGGCGACTTGGTGCTAAGGCTCAGACAGAGCAACAAGGGTCGTCACAAGCTCACACCCCCCTGGGAAGGACCTTTCGTCGTCGCCGAGGTTCTTCGACCCGGCACCTATAAGCTCGCCAATGAAGTGGGAGAGGTCTTCAAAAACGCATGGAACATAGAACAGCTATGTCGCTTTTACCCTTAGAGCTTTGTAAAAATTCCTTTGTTCATTCATTACCTTCGAGGAATAAATCAAAGTTTAAGTTATCAGAAAGCCTCAGACCTGCCAAGCAGAGTCCGAGCCTCCCTCGGGGGCTACATGGGGGGAATCCCCTATGTCGACTCCGAATCTTTTTTCTTTTTTCGCGCAAGTTAAAAGAACCCCGACCCAAGGTCTTCCTCCTTCCTAAAAAGACTTAAGAAACCGAAAATCCGTCCCCTAAATCTTAAGGCATGAGCCCGAGGAAGGATCTGCGCTCACGAGCAAAGACCGCCTCTACTCACCTTAGATTCGGGGAATGAATTCGGACTTCCAAGAGTTACTAAGGAAAAAGGAAAAGCACTTAGGCTCGGGGACTCTGACTAGCGCAAAACTCTAAGTAGCTCACCCGACCTCGCGCTGCCGAGGTCGGATCGGCATAAAGAGAAAGAAGATAAGACACTTAGGAAAAAATCTCAAAAAGAGCAGTTATACAAATATCTACAGTCAACATTAACATTGTATATATATATATTACAAGGCCCACCGGCCCCAACACCCACAAAAAGAAAAAAGAAAACTAAGAAACCTACTGCCCTGTCTGCCCAGGTCCTTGAGCCCCGAGGGGGGGAAGCTCCGCCTCATCATCGAAGAAGGCGGCCAAGGCGTCTCCAGGGACGGTCGCGGCGTCGTCAAGCCTCTGCACCTCCTCCTGGGCCTCTGTTTCGTCATCAGGGAGAACGTAGCCCTCACAAACCGCCGGCAAGTCAATGCCGGCATAGTGAGAGCTCACCACCGCTAGGGCCTTCTTCACCCCTGTGTGGAGTGCCTCCCTCATCCTCTCCCCGGCCTGGGAGTAAAGGGCTTCGATCCGGCTGCGCAGCGATGACCCCGACACCGATACCCCGAGCCCCTCACACGCCGAGGTGACCACAGCTTCAAGAGCCGAGCGGTCCGAAGCCTCGGCGTCGAGGGACTTTTGCAGGGCCTCGGCAGTAGAGGTCGCCTCAACCACCTTCATCTCCAATTCTGATTGAAAAATACAACAAGAAATAAGGAGTCAGGAAAGACCAATTCAAAAGTACAAAAGGGTCCAAGGTAAAGGGCGTAAGTCCTACCCTCGGCACGCTTCTCGTGCTCCGCCGAGCTCTGATGCCAGCGGGCCACCTGGCTCAGAGCCCCGCCTAGGTCGGTCTGAGCTTGGTTCAAGGCGAGGTCTTTTTCGGCGAGCAAAGCTTCAAGCCGAGCAACCTCACCCTTGTACCCCTCAGCCGCTGCCTTATGCACCTCGGTTTCCTGGGCAAGGACCCCAATCCACTCCTCTAGGGGGGCGACCTTGTCCCGGGCCTCCTGAGCCTCGGAAGCCAGCGCCGAGCACTTCTGCCGAAGCTCGGCAGACATCTCGCACTCCTTTGCGAGCTCCCACTCAGCCGCCTCCCTGGCGGCCCTCTCGTTCTCAAAGGACGCCCGAGCGTCCCTTTCCCGACGGAGAAATACTGACTTCTCCAGGGAGGTGGCCTTGAGTGCCTACAAGATCAGAGGTCACACAGGTAGTTAATATCGCAAAGCAAGGACAAAACTACTTCACAACACGGGTAAAAATCTTACCTGAGCCAGATTGAACATGTCACGGCCCACGAGCTGAGAAGCTCGGTTGAGGGCCTCGACACCAGCGCGCCCGCACGCGTCCAGACCCTGCCAGAGGTAATTCTCTGATGGGTCGTCCAGAACGAATCTGGCTCCCCCCTCGGCATCGCCGAGGTTGGGCCAGATTACGGGGCTCTTACCCCATCCGACATCTTCCTCCCTTCCCGCCGCGAGAGCCTCGGGCACCGCGCTCGACGCCACGATGGCTCGGCCTTCCTCGGCATGCGCAGGCCGGGCCGCACCTCCCAGGTCAGCATCCTCCTGTCCTTGGGGCTTCGGCGCCCCCGTGTCCTGCCCCTGGTGGCGCCCTCCCTCCTCGAAGCCCGGCGGCGGCGGCGACGCGGGCCTAGCCGACCCAGGAGTCGACTGAGCCCCCCTCTTCACAGCCTTCAGGGGGCCAGCGCCACCGAAGGCGCTTTTTGCTTATGGCTGGGGGAATAACTCTAGGTTAGAAGAAAGAGAAAATCAAAAAATCAGCAGAGGGATCAGAAATCCTACACATACCTCGCTCGGGGAGCAGACTTCTTCTGGGAGCTCGGAGCTCCTTGGTGGCCTCCCGCAGCACCTGAGGCCGTCGGGCCGACCTCCGCCTCGCCCACCGCCGGCGCAGGAGGTACCACGATGGTCTCAGCCGGCGATGCCTCCACCGAGACGCCGGTCCCCGCCCCGGACGCTGGGGAGGGCTCGGTCAGAGCCTCTGGCACTACCGGTTGAGGTGGCGCCTCGGATCCGACCCCCGACGCCTTCTCCCCCTCTTGAGGACCCACGGGGGCTGAACCCTCACCAGGGGCGCTGTCCTCGTCATCCACGATGATGTGGGGGACGGCCTGTCCGCCCCCCGGTGCCTGGATCCCTGCCACGTATTGATCAGATTGTCGATTCTACCGCGGGATGTGAAACCCTTTCTTTCCTTGAAGCATATTCTGGTTATCATCAAATAAAAATGAAAGAGTCCGACCAGCTCGCGACCTCTTTCATCACACCTTTTGGGATGTATTGCTACGTGACCATGCCATTTGGGCTTCGAAACGCGGGAGCCACGTACCAACGTTGCATGCTCCATGTATTTGGCGAACACATAGGGTCAACGGTCGAGGCCTACGTTGACGACATTGTCGTCAAGTCAAAACGGCGAGGGGACCTGATCTAGGATCTCGAGATCGCTTTTAGCTGCTTGCGCACCAACCAGATCAAGCTCAATCCCGAGAAATGCGTTTTCGGCATGCCTCGAGGCATGCTCCTAGGATACATCGTTTCGCAGCGCGGCATCGAGGCCAACCCCGAGAAAGTCTCGGCCATTACAAGAATGGGGCCGATCCGAGACATCAAGGGTGTGCAGAGAGTCACGGGATGCCTGGCGGCTCTGAGCCGTTTCATCTCGAGAGTAGGAGAAAAGGCGTTACCGCTGTACCGACTCCTGAAGAAGGTCGAGCGCTTTTCTTGGACCCCCGAGGCCGAGGAAGCTCTAGAAAAACTGAAGAAAATGCTGACCTCGGCACCAGTCCTGGTCCCACCTCAACCTACAGAGCCGCTACTCCTCTACGTCGCATCGACGACCCAGGTCGTCAGTGCGGCAGTGGTGGTTGAAACACAGGAGGAGGGTCATACGCTACCGGTCCAAAGGCCAGTCTATTTCGTCAGCGAGGTGCTTTCGGAGACCAAGGTGCGTTACCCCCAAATCCAGAAGCTGATCTACGCCGTAATCCTTGCCCGCCGCAAGCTGCAGCATTACTTTCTCGGCCACCCCATCACGGTGGTCTCGTCTTTCCCTTTGGGCGAGATAATCCGGAGCAAGGAGGCCACGGGAAGAATAGCTAAGTGGTCAGTCGAACTCATGAGTGAGACTCTCACTTACGTGCCTCGCAAGGCCATCAAATCGCAAGCCCTGGTGGACTTCATCGCGGAATGGACAGACTCCCAGCTCCCCCCGACCCAGGTCCAGGCGGAACTGTGGACGATGTATTTCGACGGGTCACTCATGAAAACGGGGGCCGGGGCTGGTCTGTTGTTCATCTCACCCTTGGGCGTCCATATGAGGTATGTCATCAGGATTCACTTTGCCGCATCCAACAACGTCGCGGAATACGAGGCCCTCGTCAACGGTCTCAAGATTGCCATCGAGCTAGGAGTCCGACGCCTCGACGTCCGAGGTGACTCCCAACTCGTCATCGATCAGGTAATGAAAACTTCGAGCTACCACGACCCGAAAATGGAGGCGTACTGCAAAGAAGTCCGTCGACTCGAGGACAAGTTCCATGGCCTCGAGCTCATGCACATCGCTCGATGCTACAACGAAGCAGCTGATGAACTTGCCAAAATCGCGTCGACCCGAGGCACGGTACCACCTGACGCGCTCTCGAGAGATCTCCACGAGCCATCCGTCGACTTGGGCTCGGGGGCTGGCGTCGACGCCGCTCCCGCCTAGCCAACCGACAACGTCGACACGCTGCTGACCTCAGCAGAGGTGATGGAGGTGGAACAGCGACCCGGTCGACCGTTCGACTGGCGCACACCATTCCTCGACTGCCTAATCCGCTGCGAGCTGCCAGAAGATCAGTCAGAGGCCCGTCATATCGCTCGACGGGCCAAGTCATATGTGATCTATGGCGAAGACAATGAGCTATATCGACGAAGCCCGACGGGGGTCTTACAGCGTTGCATCACCGTGGAAGAAGGCCGAAAACTCCTCGAGGACCTACACTCGGGGGCTTGCGGCCACCATGCTGCTCCGCGGACCCTTGTAGGGAACGCTTTTCGACAAGGCTTCTACTGGCCGACGGCTGTGGCGGATGCCATCGAGCTCGTACGCTCGTGTCATGGGTGCCAGTTCTATGCCAAACAAATGCATCTGCCTGCCCACGCTCTTCAAATGATCCCCATCACCTGGCCGTTTGCGGTATGGGGGCTCGATTTAGTAGGACCTCTACAAAAGGCGAAAGGAGGGTACACCCATTTGCTGGTGGCCATTGACAAGTTCTCCAAATGGATCGAGGCTCGACCCATCACCAACATCCGCTCCGAGTAGGCTGTCCTTTTCTTCACCGACATCATCCATCGGTTTGGGATTCCCAACGTCATCATCACCGACAACGGCACCCAGTTCACCGGCAAAAAGTTCTTAGATTTCTGCGATCAGCATCACATCCGTGTGAACTGGTCCGCGGTGGCTCACCCTCGAACTAACGGCCAGGTCGAGCGTGCCAATGGCATGATCTTGCAGGGGCTCAAACCAAGAATCTACAATCGCCTGAAGAAATTCGGCAAGAAGTGGGTCGAGGAGCTTCCCTCGGTCCTATGGAGTTTGAGGACAACGCCAAGCAGGGCCACAAAGTACACCCCGTTCTTCATGGTCTACGGCTCTGAGGCTGTCCTCCCCATAGACCTCGAGTACGGGTCACCTCGACTCAAGGCCTACAACGAGCAATCAAACAAAGATGCTCAAGAAAACGCGGTCGACCAACTCGAGGAGGCTCGAGACATGGCCCTCCTCAACTCTGCTAGATATCAGCAGAAACTTCGACGCTACCACGACAAGCATGTGCGCAAGAGGGACGTCAACGTCGGCGACCTAGTCCTACGACGCCGGCAAAGCAATCAAGGACGCCACAAGCTGACTCCACCTTGGGAAGGCCCGTACGTGGTGGCCGAGGTCCTGAAGCCGGGAACGTACAAGTTGGCGGACGAAAAAGGGGCAATCTTCACCAACGCATGGAACATCGAACAGCTACGTCAATTCTACCCCTAGAAGTTCCAAACTTACGTTCCTACGTACATTTTGTACCAAGTCTTTGTGTTGATGCAAAACTGATCTGCAAACACAAAGGGCTAATACCCGATTCAAACGTTAAGGCGTGCCAGCCGATTTGACCTTACTATCGGCAAAGGTGATAACTCGAATACTTTAGTCCTGACAACAGCGATGCGCCCGGATGTCACGGCTAAGAGGTACTCACGCGGAACTCGAGAACACGCCGAGCTTAAGTCGACGAATTCCTAAGAACTCGTAATAAAAAGAGAAAAGTATGACGAAGTCGTCGAAAAGTAGATGCTGGAATATGAGTAAAAACGTGTGTTTGATTGATTTTTCGATTCATTATTACAATGCCCTAGGGTTTATATTTATACCCTGCTCAAAGAGCTACAACCAGACACGATTAGAATTCGAATTCCAAATTACACGGAATCCGTATACAAAACGATGCAAATAATTAAGGAAATAACAAAACTATCCCTCGTGACAAACCGAAACTCCTCCACATGACAACTGGCAGCTTCCAGACTCCTCCTTTGCATCATCGGCAATCCCTTTGCCATAGTCATCGGCAGACCTTTTTATCTAGCCATCGGCACCATATTACTGCCTGTGGACTTAGTCACATTCAACCTCTCCCTCATCGGCAACCATCATCATCGGCAACCCGCTTTGTAAACATCGTACTGCCACCTTATCCTGCCATCCTAGACACGTGCCTAGAAACGGTGTCAACACATGCCCCCCAGTTTCGGAGTATAAAACTATTAATGCTCCGAAATTCTCTGCAGTAATGATGCCTTTTCCCGCAATTAATGCTCCTAATCTGGTAACCGACAACCTCAATCTGGACAACTCTGATCCTAATCCTCCGCGGATTCCTCGAAATCCCCAACTTCCTAAACGGGCATTTTCTCAGTCGTACATCGGCAACAATACCGTTACAAAGATCTGCCGATGTCCTGACCAGGATATTCGCACAAACAGTCACTTCCCCTCTATCCGCCCATCGGCAATATGACCGTTACAGAATATCGCCGATGGACCGACCAGGAGATCTCGCACAGTAAAATATCTTCAGATAATGACCGCTTCCCGTCAAATCACCTGCACAATCCCTGGATTACCGTGCGAACAGTTACCATATCCACATGAGTACCCTCGGATTTCTCGGATGCGGCAAAGAGATAAGTCGGATTTACCCTTGCCCATTTTGTCCTATAAATAGTTCCTTCTTGGGTACTCCTCCCCCATCACACCATTCTACTACCCAACTTTACTTTCCCAGCGGCGGCGCCATTTACAACCTTCAAGACCTCCGACAAGCACTCCTCTTCATCAACTCCGGTGCCCTCCAACGTCCTCTTCACGACAAGATGGCCATTGGCTTCGTCGTCCCTGAGGTCAGATCTCCATCTCATCTTCTGTATTTTTTATTCCTGTTCATCCGCGATTCACCTTACTGAATATTCTCCTTTTCCTTTTTCTTTGTATTTTTATTCCCCCAAAATCACTAGGAGTTGTCCAATAAAATTGTCATCCCCACCGATCAACCACACCTTCAATGTCTCGGCCCTCTAGGGGATTCAGATCCAACCAACCTTATCAACGCAGAAACCAATAGGATCCCCTTTAGAGCCGAAAACTTTTCTTTAGATCTGTGGAAAGACACTTTTCGCTCTTGGCCCAGCCCTACCGTAGGGTGGAAAGACTGGTTCTTGAGGGTCAGCAATTCTTATGAAGTCCAGTGGGGCGAAAGGAAGCTAGCCCAATGCATTAGGCTATCCATTGCCGATATGCACAGGAACGAGTCACTGCTGATAGCTGCGTCCTACTTTTGGTCAGACACCCTCAATGCCTTTGTTTTTGGCCATGGCCCTGCTTCTCCTACCCTTGCCGATGTAGCCATGCTCACTGGTCTAGATATATCTTCTGCCGATAGCACCCACTTATTTGATACTGCCCCCAGTGCTAAAGTGGAGACTCGCGCTATCGGCGGTTGGTCAGGGTACATTCAGAAGTACCGCGGGAGAGGGCCTGTCACCATAAAGGAGCAAACCACCTTTCTGAACATGTGGCTGGACAAGTTTGTATTCTGTGGTCGATCGGCAGGACCGACTTCCGTCTATCTATCGGCAGCAGAGAGACTGGCTAACGGTGGCCAATTTCCTCTCGGCCGATACTTGCTCGGCGCTGTTTACCACCTTCTCCATCAGGTAGCCCAGAAACTCCTGCTTGGCCAATCCATCGGCAACTTGGGAGGCCCCTGGTGGTTTATTAATATGTGGCTCAATCTGCACCTGCATAAGCGCCTTGATTTCAACTTGTTCTCACAGCACTTCCCAAGAGATATAGCCGAAAATCATGTGTTGGGTGAAGAGGAATCGGCAACGCGTGCCCCCTTGAACTTTGGCGAAGCCGTCATAGTCCTACCTGGTTCACGGAGTAATCCGGATCAGATCGGCCGATTCTTCGAGACTCTGTATGAGGGTTTGGCCAGAGATGAACGACCATGGTTGGCTTATGATGACCCAGATAGCATGCTCCCTCTGACCTTCAATCCATTCGATGAAGCTCTCGACAGGGACAATGAGGCGATGATGGCAATTGTAACTCCCAGAGCCATTCCAGTGAATTTCTTCGGTAGCACAAAAACTTCTCCCCAGACTTATGAATTTTACAATCCATCGGCATTAGCTCGCCAGTTAGCTTTCGGCCAGTTGCCAATCGCACTTCCTTATGCCGATGTGATAAAACCCAGAGAAACTATCAATAACTTTCTTGAGTGGAGTCGAGTAGCCCAACTACCACCAAACGCCGATACAGATGTAGATCTATCAGAATGGGTTCCAGCTGCTTTTATCACTCAGGCATACAAGTTATGGTGGGCAGAATGGAAAGAGCATCTATTCTGCAGATCGGCCCTTTCATACCGCGGCATGATCGACCCCGAATACGAAATTCCCGATGACACTGTAAGTATCTCCAACCGATGTTTCATTTTTTCAACATTATTTCCATCAGTAGCTTACCCTTGTATTCCTTTTGCAGGTTGATAACATCCCCTCATCGGTTAGCAGGAGTGGCAAGCCGATCGACTTGTTTCCATCAGGCCCGATTTCCTCAATCAGCCACAATGCTCCCATTCTGGCTTCCATCGTGCATCGGGGTGTGCGCCTCAGGAAAGTTACGACCAGGAGAACCCAGACATCACCAACGGTAGCTGCTCCCACTCTAGCGCGGGCTTTCAAGGCAATTTGTCAAATCCTTATCTTTTACGCTGACTATCTTTATATCGGCTTTATTTATACTCATAAACCCTTGTTCGTTATTGCAGCAAACCAGTGCATCGGCAAAGGTCACACGTCAAGGTGCCGATGCCACCCAGTCCAGCCAGCCAAAGAGGAAGGGTGTCAAGAGCACCAGGGCCGAAACGAAACGCCAAAAAGTGGCAACTCCCTCTCTTCCTCCGGTATCTCCAATCCCAGTGGAGTCTTCTCCTTCTTCTCCAGAAGTCCAGATACAGCAAGCGCCATCTCCCCAACCAATGCAGGAAGCACCACAGATGGAAGAATCCCAGCAGGAAGAGCCTCAAACAGAAGGTACATCAGTTGATGTAGGTGAACAAACAACAGGTCCGGTGGGTCCAATTATATCATCGGCGGTTCTCCCTATTGAGACAACCGTTGTTCCTCCTCCAGGTAACATGCTTTAACAATACCGTTGCCGATGAACTTATTTTCATTTAGTCTCATAACCCTTCCTGTCTTCTTTCAGTCGATATCGTCCCATCGGCAACCTTAGCCGATCAACCTGTAGTTCCATCGACATCTTTGGCCGATCAGCCCGCAGCTCCGTCAGCACCTCCCAGTCCAAGGCAAGAGATCGCCTTGAAGCAAGTAAGTCACTGTTTACCGCCAGCATTATTTGCCGATTCTCCGAATATGAGCTAACCTTGCTTTCCCTCCCAGGAACAAGATTCTCCCGATAGCCTGTTTTCCTTCGCCATCGATCTCTCTGAAGAAGAAGGCGAAGAAGCAAGCTCTTCTCAGACAGTTGGCATTACATCGGCAGAGATCAGGGCCAGGCTGGAAGAATTGTCAGTTCTCCTCCACTAGGATACAACGCATTTGGTCGATGACTCCGACCCTACCAAGACCCTGTTCAGAACTCTCAGAGGCCAAATCACAGCCGACGTCGAAGAAATCCTATTCCAAGCCGCTCATCTGGAGAGTCACTAGCTGCAGTACCAGAGAGCTTCTCGGCGTCTTGCCGATAGAGCTGCTCAGACTCAACTCTCCGATGAAATGAGGAAAGAGAAACTCCTGACCGATGAGAAGCACAAGAACATCGGTATCCTGAGATCTTCAGGAGATGCGCTGAAGCAGAAGATATCCGATCTATCGGCAAGAAGAGAATCCCTGTTGGCGGAACTCAAGGAAGTGGAGAACGCCTTATCCCAAGCCCAACAGGAAGAGAGCCAATTGCCAGAGACCATCAGGCTTCCTGAGCACGAGCGAAACGTTCATGGTCGCAAGGCACTTCAACTGAAGAAGAAGCTGAAGTCGATAGAAGGTTCTGCCGATGATGACATTAAGGAGATAGAAGCAGCCAACCAAATCCGGCTACGCGCTATATCGGCAATCTAGACGCTGCTTAACACATAGAGTTTCCATCGGCATTGTATCTGCGCTTTCCTGCTTCCTCAGCTTTTAGTCTAGCCGATAGGACTGTTATCGGCGCCTAAACTTTTGAGACACCAAGTCTTGTCCCCAAGCATTTGGATCCAGCCGATAGGAGTGTTATCGGCACCTAAACTTCTATGCATCGACCCATATACTGGGGTAGTACTTCTTTAAATATTTGCCGTTTAATGCTCTGGGAAATTCAATTCCTTCGAGGGTTTCTAGAATGTAGGCATTACCAGGAGCCGATCGACTTATCCGATAAGGACCCTCCCAATTAGGAGACCACTTTCCAAACTTCGAACTTTTGGTCCCAATTGGTAAAATTAATTTCCATACCAAATCCCCATCGGCAAACTCTTTAGCCTTCACTTTCTTATCATACCATCTAGCAACTCTCTTCTTATTTTCTTCTATACTCATTAAAGCTTTTAACCGATGCCCTGCTAGATCGTCCAATTCATCGGTCATCAAAGTGGCATAACCATCGGAAGTTAATTGATCTTGAAAAGATAATCGCCTAGATCCAGCCTTAATTTCCCAAGGCAACACTGCATCATGTCCATACACCAATTGATAGGGTGATACCTTGGTCGATCCATGACAAGCCATCCGATAAGACCACAATGCTTCATTTAATAATGTATGCCACCGCTTAGGATTTTCTTCAATCTTTCGTTTAATGAGCTTGATAATTCCTTTGTTAGACGCTTCGGCCTGCCCATTGGCTTGAGCATAATAAGGAGAAGAATTCAACACTTTAATTCCCATATCGAATGCGAATTCATCGAACTCCCCCGATGTGAACATGGTGCCCTGATCGGTAGTAATCGTTTGGGGAATCCCAAATCGGTAAATAATATGCTCCTTCACAAAATCAATCATATTGGCCGATGTGACTTTCTTCAAAGGAATAGCTTCAACCCACTTAGTGAAATAGTCAGTGGCAACTAGAATGAACTTATGCCCTTTGCTAGATGGTGGATAAATCTGGCCGATCAGATCGATGGCCCATCCCCGGAACGGCCAAGGCTTTATTATAGGGTTCATAGCCGATGCGGGTGCTCTCTGGATATTACCAAACTTTTGACAACCTTGACATCCCTTGAAATATTTAAAACAATCTTCAAGTATGGTTGGCCAAAAATATCCATTCCTTCGAATCATCCACTTCATCTTAAAAGCTGACTGATGCGCTCCACACACTCCTTCATGGATTTCCCCCATCAAACTTCTAGCTTCATCATCACCCAAGCATCGGAGAAGAATTCCGTCGATAGTTCGATAATACAATTCATCTTCAAGGAGCACATACTTGGTTGCTTGGAATCGAACCCATCCTTCAACTTTTTTGGATGGATCTTTTAGATAATCAATAATTTCTTTCCTCCAATCACCGGCACCGACTGCCGATGTCGCATTAATCATTGGCTGATATCCCGAGGCATGCTGAGCTAACCGATTAGCGTCTTCATTATGCAATCGGGGAACATGCTCCAACCGGAAATCCTTGAATTCCTTTAACAGTTGCATACTTCTCTCGAAATAAGTTATGAGAACTTCACTTCGGCATTCATAGCTTCCGGCCAATTGATTTATAACCAACATAGAATCCCCGAATATTTCAACAGCATCAGCACGAACTTCTCTTAACAACTCTAATCCCTTGATCAGAGCTTGATACTCAGCCTGATTATTTGTTGATGTGGCAACAATCGGCAAGGAAAACTCATACTTCCTCCCCTTAGGGGAAACTAATACAATGCCGATTCCTGCCCCCCGGTCACAGGTAGATCCATCAAAGAAGAGCGTCCAGGGTACAATTTCCAAGGTTTCCACTAGACCGCAATGCTGAGTCACAAAATCGGCCATAATCTGCCCTTTGACTGCCTTAGCCGATTCGTAACGCAAATCGAACTCCGATAGCGCTAAAATCCATTTACCGATCCTACCACTCATAATCGGCATAGATAGCATGTATCGGACCACGTCATCTTTGCAAACAACAGTGCATTCGGCCGATAACAGGTAATGTCTCAGCTTGATACATGAAAAATATAATCACAAGCATAGTTTCTCAATGGCCGAATACCTGGTTTCAGCATCAATCAACCTCCTACTCAAATAATAAATTACCCTTTCTTTTCCTTCATATTCTTGAACTAAAGCTGAACCGATAACCGATCCATCGGTAGATAAATACAATCTGAAGGGCTTCCCTTGTTGAGGTGGAACTAGAACTGGAGGATTTACCAGATACTTCTTGATTTCATCCAGAGCCAACTGCTGTTCTTCTCCCCAAATAAACTCTTGATCGGCTTTCAATTTAAGAAGAGGACTGAAAGCACGAATCCTGCCAGATAAATTTGATATAAATCTCCTGATAAAATTTACTTTGCCGATCAAGGATTGGAGCTCGGTTTTGTTGGTAGGGGCCACTATTTTATTGATGGCTTCAATAGATCTTCGACTAATTTCAATACCCCTCTGATGTACCATGAAACCAAGAAACTGCCCTGCCGATACACCAAATGCACACTTGTTGGGATTCATTTTCAATCCATGCTTCCTTGTGCACTCTAACACTTTTTGTAAATCGGCAAGATGCTTTGAGAAATCTCCAGATTTAACCACCACATCATCAATATAAATCTCTACGAGCTTGCCGATGAACTCATGAAATATAAAATTCATAGCCCTTTGATAAGTAGCACCAGCATTCTTCAACCCAAAAGTCATGACTATCCATTCAAATAGCCCAACATGACCAGGACACCTGAATGCGGTTTTTGGAATATCCTCCTCCGCCATGAATATTTGATTGTAACCGGCATTACCATCCATGAAGCTGATGACCCGATGACTAGCCGCAGCATCAACCAGCAGATCGGCGACAGGCATTGGGTATCCATCCATCGGCGTAGCTTTATTGAGATTCCTGAAATCAATGCACACCCGAAGCTTCCCGTTCTTCTTGTAAACCGGAACAACATTGGAAATCCATTCGGCATACCGACACTGCCGAATAAACTTAGCTTCAATAAGTCTAGTGATTTCGGCCTTAATATCAGGTAGAATGTTAGGATTACATCGGCGGGCTGGTTGCTGATGTGGCCGAAATCCAGACTTGATGGGTAACCGATGTTCAACAATTGATCGGTCTAGACCAGGCATCTCTGTATAATCCCAAGCAAAGCAATCTTTATATTCCTTTAACAAACTAGTCAATTGTCGCTTACTCTCGGGATCTAATTTAGCACTAATAAAAGTAGGCCTAGGCTTATCACCACTACCTATATCTACTTCTACCAAATCATCGGCCGATGTGAATCCCTGGCCTAATTTTCCATCATCGGCGAATCTATCCATTAAAAACCGTCGTCAGAACCGACTGCTTGGATCGGTGGAATCTCATAGTCGGCAACTTTGAGAAAATCTTTCTCCCAAACTTCTCCTGAAATGCACCTGGTCCTTTCGTAAGTATCCGCTTCTGCCGATGCGATAACATAAGAAGAATCTCCTGGGACAATCTCAATCTTGTCACCTACCCACTGAACCAAGCACTGATGCATTGTAGATGGGATACAACAATTGGCATGAATCCAATCTCTTCCCAATAATAAGTTGTAGGCACCTTTTCCGCTGATCACGAAAAAAGTTGTCGGCAAGGTTTTGCTGCCGATGGTCAACTCTGCACATATCGCCCCCTTGACTGGAGACACGTTTCCTTCAAAGTCTTTGAGAATCATATCGGTCTTGGTCAAATCTTGATCCCTTTCCCAAGCTTCCGATATACTGCATACGGCATAATATTAATAGCAGCTCCACCATCAACTAGGATCTTGGTCATTGGCTGCCCATCAACCCTTCCTTTGAGGAACAGAGCTTTAAGATGCTGCCTCTCGTCATCGGCAGGTTTCTCAAAGATAGCCGTCATCGGATCCAGAGCCAACTGAGCTATCTGATCAGAAAATTCCAACTCATCATCACTGGCTGGTGCAAGAAACTCCATCGGCAACATGAAGACCATGTTGACGCCTGCCGATGGACCTTCCCTCTTAGCGTCTGACGGCTGCCGACTTCCAGAGTTCTCTCCCTTGTTTAGCTCTTCTTGCCTTTCATGTTGCAATCTCCTTTTCTGTGTCTTGGTTAATCCTCCAGGGCACCATGGAGGAAGTGGCCTTTGCCTTGCCGTCGGGCATCGGTTCTCCCTTGACTCCATACGATGCGTGTTAGCATCCCTGCAAAATATGAATTCATCGGGAACCCGCGCATCAGCCATTTCCTCGAGCTCTTCTTGGTTCCTGGGAAAATACTGGACATGGTCACTAAGTCTGTTGTGCCCACTAAATCTGCCCCCCAGCCGGTCATGAACTGACACCCTTCCTCTGATCGGCCCATTAAATCGCCGTTCATCATTATGATAATGCCGATCGATCCTATCGTACCGATCATAACCGTTGCACTCAGGGCAGTCTCTGACAGTAGGAAGCTTGATATTTTCCTCCCAACAATGGATGAAGAATGGACAATTCCAATGATCCCTGTGCCGATTCCACTCCTGTCGGCGTCTTTCTTCTTCCCGTCGATAATCTTCCAGATGGCGCCGATACCGATCTTCCCGTTGTTGCCATTTTTCTCGAGGCCTTCTATGAGTTATGACGATACCAGATCGAGGAAGCCTTCCTGAGCTAGTTCCTTCCTGGACCAAGCCCTTACTTCTTGCATCGGCAGTAGTAACTTGATGCTGAGGATCTACCGATGCACTCTTCTCAGCTGTCTCCGATGTTAAGACCTTAGCCTTCCCCTTAGCATCCAACATGTTTGTCGGGAAAGGATGTTGGTCTATCTTCATCGGCTTCTGGGCTTTGGAACTGTCAAACTTGATTCTCCCTGACTCTATAGCCGATTGCAGCTGCTGTCTGAATACTTTGCACTCGTTGGTGTCATGGGAAGTTGCATTATGCCACTTGCAATATCTCATCCTCTTCAACTCTTCTGCCGATGGGATCACATGGTTAGGTGACAGTTTGATCTGACCTTCCTAAAGTAGAAAGTCAAATATCCTATCAGCCTTAGCAGTGTCAAAAGCAAACTTCTCTGGTTCCTTCTGCCCAAAAGGACAAGACATCGGCTTCTTGTTTTTTACCCACTCTGCCAAACCGATTACTGGTTCTTCATCAGAATCTGAGCTTGTTGCTTCATCAACAAATGACACTTTCTTATTCCATGCTCTCTTAGGCTCGAAAGGCTTGATGTCTTGATCAGAAATCCTCTGCACCAAATGACTTAAACTTTCCAACTCCTGAGAGGCATACTTATCCCTGATATGTGGCAACAAACCCTGGAAAGCCAAATCGGCTAGCTGCCGATCATCCAGAACCAGGCTATAGCATTTATTCTTGACCTCTCGTATCCTCTGCACAAATCCCTCAACCGACTCATCATTACGTTGCTTCAACTTGACCAAGTCGGTGATCTTCTTCTCATGAACCCCCGAGAAGAAGTATTTGTGGAATTGCTTCTCTAGATCGGCCCAAGTAATTATTGAGTTGGGAGGTAATGATATGAACCAAGTAAAGGCCGATCCAGACAATGATGACGAAAATAGACGAACCCTCAATTCGTCCCTGTAATCAGCCTCTCCACATTGAATAATGAACCTGTTGACATGCTCCATGGTTGATGTGTCGTCCTGTCCGGAAAACTTTGTAAAATCCGGTACCTTGTACCGATGTGGAAGCGGGATCAAATCATACGCGGGAGGATACGGTGTCCGATAAGAATAAGTGTTGACTTTGGGTTTTATCCCAAATTGTTCCCTCATTACTTCAGCAATCTTATCGGCCCAATATGCATCGGCATCTTGCCGATGAGGCGGCTGCGGATCTGGCACTTGGTGGCGAACCTCCACGTGTCTGTTCGGGGCGTGATCTGCACGGAACATTGTATTGATCACCTGTCCTCCAATCTGCGGACCACCAAACTGCTGTCCACCGATTGGCTGTCCTCCGAGTTGCTGTCTAAAATTCATTGGCTGGTTGGGAATCCCCTGACCTTGGAACCCGGGATAGACCTGCCCTTGCTGGAACCCTGTAGTCTGGTAACTCTGCTAGGGCGATTGTGGAAAGGCTTGCTGTCCAAGCCATCCATTATTAGCGTTCATCGGCATAGGTGCTGCCGATGATTGGTAATTGGGTACCGTCGTTGAATTGACATACCCCGACTAGGCCATAGGCCTCTGTTGCATCAGTATTGACTCTGCCGATGCGTTGGGCATCTGGAACATTGAATCTTGAGGATTTCCAGTGTGAGGCCTTGCAGTAGTAGTTGTGGTATACTGAGGACTCTGGTTCACCGGCGCATTGGGAGGTGCCGATGTCATAGGAGTTTTGCCCCTCATGTCAGTTATTTGTGATGTTCCCGGCGTCAACTCTGGAGGCATATCGTAACCCCACCAGTTGGGAGGAAGAGTCAACCCTGACATTGCCGATGCCAACATATCTGTTGTCAGTTTATGCTACCCAACTGAAATTTGTGGGTTGGTTGCCATCGGCATAGATAGTGCACCAGTAGTCCCCGATGTACTTGGAGGGACGACAGATTGTGCACTTGCATTCGTCAAGGCAGCCGATGGAGCCGTGACCTCTGGTGCCGTTGGCTGATGATGGGAGGGGCCCACATAATCTGGTGGGATTTGTCCTTCCTTGAAAGTTCTTGCCACGGCATTGAAAACCGTATTAGACAGTACACCAGCTTGGTTAATCAACGCTCGATTGATGGCATTGTCAACCATATCTTGAAGCTTGCCAGGATTGGCGTCAAAGGTGACCTGCCGTGGTGCCGGCAGTGCATCTTTCTGGACCACTTCACCACTCCTGTTTATGCTGAAAGACCTCAGGCATTGCTGCTTGAACTCTTCCATGGCTTGGGCAATAGCTTGCTTCTGCTCATCCTTGAGGTTGGCCTCCGTCACGGGGATGACGTTCTCTTGATCGAGGTCAGAGATTGACATGTTGATCTTGATCTTGAATCTGGTCCCACCGGGCGTGCCAAAAGATGTGTTGATGCAAAACTGATCTGCAAACACAAAGGGCTAATACCCGATTCAAACGTTAAGGCGTGCCAGCCGATTTGACCTTACTATCGGCAAAGGTGATAACTCGAATACTTTAGTCCTGACAACAGCAATGCGCCCGGATGTCACGGCTAAGAGGTACTCACGCGGAACTCGAGAACACGCCGAGCTTAAGTCGACGAATTCCTAAGAACTCGTAATAAAAAGGGAAAAGTATGACGAAGTCGTCGAAAAGTAGATGCTGGAATATGAGTAAAAACGTGTGTTTGATTGATTTTTCGATTCATTATTACAAGGCCCTAGGGTTTATATTTATACCCTGCTCAAAGAGCTACAACCAGACATGATTAGAATTTGAATTCCAAATTACACGGAATCCGTGTACAAAACGATGCAAATAATTAAGGAAATAACAAAACTATCCCTCGTGACAAACCGAAACTCCTCCACATGACAACTGGCAGCTTTCGGACTCCTCCTTTGCATCATCGGCAATCCCTTTGCCATAGTCATCGGCAGACCTTTTTATCTAGCCATCGGCACCATATTACTGCCTGTGGACTTAGTCACATTCAACCTCTCCCTCATCGGCAACCAACATCATCGGCAACCCGCTTTGTAAACATCGTACTGCCACCTTATCCTGCCATCCTAGACACGTGCCTAGAAACGGTGTCAACACTTTGTAAACGAATGCATGAATAAATAAAGTCTTTCCCTCGAGCAACTTCTTTTTGCGCCAAAAGATTTACAAGTCATGATCTCGACGTTAGAAGGGGGAGCCGACTATGACCCATCATAGTCAACACCCCCTCGGGGGCTACCAGGGGGACGACCCCCACCCCGTGCGTCAAAAAAGCCAAGAAATTTTCTTTTTTCTTACTTAGTAAACCTTGCACGATTCGAGTAGCCAAGGCACCTCGAGCCCCTCAAAGGCCGAGGGACAACGAGCCTGAGAACTCCTACGCCCCCGGGTTACGGAAACTCTACTCACTTCCTCACCCTTGAGGTGATCGAGGTTGTTTTTGACGAAAGATCGAACAAGGAATACAAACGTAGGAACAAGCAGGAACAAAAGAACCTCGAGTGGAAAGACATATAAACATTCAACAATTACAAAAAGATATTGTGTCGCTTAGCAATAGAATTAACAAAGTATCATACAAGGGGCCCCAGGCGCACTGAGCAGGCTCGCAGGCCTCAGTCCGTGGCACGATCCTCACCGCCCTCGCCTCCGCCCGAGCTAGCCTCAGGAGGGAGCACCTCAGGCTCAAAAAGCTTAGCCAACCTTTCCCCAGGAGCCTCCGCTTCGTCGATCAAGGCATGGAGCCTCTCCTCGTTCTCCGCGTCGGTCTTGGAGATGTCGGTGACGAAGCCATGAGACACCACCTCCATGTCGTAGGAGAAGCCCGAGCAGACAACCGCCATCGCCCGCTTCACCCCGATGTGGAGGGCATCCCACACCCGATCTCGCAGCGTCGCGCCTATGTAGCACAGCTGGTCGACCAGGGCGTCGCCTCGAGCACCCTCCCTTGACTCATCCATAGGCTCGACCTCCCAAGAGGTCGAGAGATCACTTATCGCCGTCCGCACTCGACGGTTCAAAGCAACCTCCGCCTCGAGCTAAGCCTTGGCGTTGCGAGCCTCGGCTTTGGCGGCCAGGAGTTCGTCCTTGAGCCCTGTAAAGGCCAGTACAAGAGACCTTAGGAAAAACCAAGCACACCTCGAAAAAAGAAATCTGATAGAGGAAACGTACCGCGTACGGTCTCCTCTAGGGCCGTGTTTTCGCCGACCAGCCTGGTGTTGGCCCTCTCGATCTCTCTGTTGGAGCGTGCCAGCTCGGTGTTGGCAACGCAGAGATCCTCGATCGCCTTGCCAGCCTGAACAGTAGCCCCGCTCTTCTCCAGCAGCTCTCCCTTCAGACGTTCAACGTCGTCAGAGAGCCTGCGGGATTGAGCCCGCTCTGCCTCGAGATCTTCGAGGGCCTTCTTCTTGGTTTCCTCCGCGGCGCTCCTGGCGATCTCGCCGTTCACGTGCTCCACCTTCATGCTTTGGAAGGACTCTCGAAGGGAGTCCAGGTCGGTTTTAAGAAGGCCCTTCTCCTTGTCCAGATCTGCGATAACGCTCTTGTAAGACAGGACCTCCTCCTGGGCTTTGGACGCGGCCTCCTCGACCGTAAGAGCCCGCTCCCGCAGCAGCATCGTCTCCTCCTCCGCCTTCTTCGAGGCCTCTCGAGCCTCGGCCAAGGCAGCCTCCCTCGCGTTCTTCTCCTCCCCGAGCGCTATGAGATCCTTATAAGCTTGAAGGAGCTTTTCCTGCGACTCGAGGAGTTGATCCTTGAGGAGGGGGAGCTGCTCCCAGCCGCCTCTCGTGGCGTGTATGAAACTAGACTTGATGCGGGAGGTCTCCTTCATATCCTGCGAACCAAGGATCGAACGGTTAGAGCACAAAACTGAAAGGTTTCATAAGGATTGAAGATCGAAAAAACACTCACGAAGTAAGCCGGCCCAAGCCCGTTGTTAATGACGTCTGCCAGGAGCCCCACCACATGCTTCATCCAATGGCGGAGCTCCTCGACGTGTTCCCACTTTTCCGCCTCCTTCCGGTCATCCAGGAAGATGTTCGGCTCGGACGGGTCATGGGAGGCCCGGATGCGGATCCGATCAGGGCACCAGTGCTCCATCTCCCGGTCGGCTCATGCCTTGACGCCGCGGATGAGGTCCTCGACGGTCTCGAGGGAGCCCCCATGGCGCAGGAACAGGTCGACGAGGCATGGGAAGCGCCCGTCGTCGTCCACCGTCTTCCAAGTTCCGTCCTTGGTCCCCGACATCCGGATCTCATCCTCCTCGGAGGGAAAGTGGTCCTCCCATGCCCGACGCTCCTAGAGGAACCCTGGGGCGATCCCGTCCATGCCGTAGATCGTCCTCTTGATCTCGGACTCGGGGTCGGTGGGGGTGCGCATCATGCAGGCGAGCGCCACCACTCCATCCGCTCGCCCCGGCTCTGCCCGGATCGCGGCAGGTGCCCCCGGGAGGAGCCACGCTGGGGTTGGGGGGCCGTACACCGGCAGATCCTCTTCTTGCTCGCCGGGCCCTTGCGGCTCCGGTGGTACTGGCTGGGCCGGATCTTGGGGCGGGGGCTCGAGCAGTCCCTCCTCTTGGCCCCCCGGCTGCTGCTGCTGTTGCTGTTGCTGCTGCTGCTGTTGTTGCTGCTGCTGCTGTTGCTGTTGTTGCGCCTCATGCTCCTACGGCTCTTGCCCGCGGCCCTGCTCCTGCGGCTGCCGCGCCGCCTCACGCTCCCGCTCTTCATCTTCCTCCCTCTTCTTCCTCTGCTCCTCGAGGGCGCGGAGGCCGGCGGGCCATGGAGTTGGTCCCGCGACATGAGAGTTCGACGCTTCCTCCTCCATAGGGCGGGCGCCTCCAGGCGTTTCGTTACCCTCAGATGTATCACTGATGGTGATGGGTTCCCCCTCGACCCCCGATCGAGGGGGCTCGGGGGCTCCCTCCGGCACTTGCGTCTGGGGCACCTCACCACACGTCGGCAGCGACGGAGTAGGCTCGGAACGAGGCGGAGCACTCTCAGCGCCTACTGGAGGTTGGAGGTCGGAGGAGCCTACGAAGCATAGGGTAAGGGTCAGACTTTATAGTAACCGACACAAGAACATCACAAGGCTCAGAAATGAACTACGAACCTGGTTCCTTGGAGGCAGCTCCCACTTTGAGCCTCTTCGCCATGGACGGCTGGGCCTGCTCGAGGGTCTGCTTTAACCTGAGAAAAGATCGGCATGTGAGGAAAGGCAGACGGGCAGGAAGACAAAAGCCGCAACACCAAAAAGAGCTTACCCCACGGGAAGAACAGCTCGCCTCCCAGCGCCCCGACCGGTGGGCCTCGGGCCACCTCGCGCCGAGGCTCCAGGCCCCTCTAGGGCAGGCGCTGGCCTTGGCGCAACGGCTCCCGCTTGACGAGCGCCGGCGCTAGCACTCCTATGGTCGGCCTCTCCCTTCTTGGAGGCCGCGGCCCGACCGCGGGTCAGAGGCCCCGTTGCCTGGAGCCTAGCATGGCCACTCCCCCTGGGCACAAGGGGAGGGCACGGCGCGACCTGACTAGCCGTAGGCGCAGGGGGCGTGATGGCCCGCGGGTGGTGAGATTCGCTTGGTCCCTCCATCGGAGTCTCCGTCCGGGGGACGTCGACGTCACCTCGAGGTGGGCCCTCGAGGATCCGGTCAAGACGCGACGCCATCCCCTCGGAGTCGTCGCTGCCCTCGTCATCATCGTCGTCGTCGCTGGGGGATTCTTCCTCAGGCTCCCCCCTCTGCCTGGATTTGGCTCGATGCGCCTCCAATGCTTGGCGGTCGAGGTTCTTCTTCTTCTCCCCTTTCTTTGCGGAGTCCTTGGCGGACTTTAGCTTTTCGGCGGACTGGCGCCGCCTGCCCCGATCGACCTCGTCCTCCCTCACAGGGGGCCTCGAGGACCGGACATCAATACGACCCTGCCAGAATAAAGGAAAGGTTAAAAAAGAAAACAAAGAATCGAGGGAAATCCAGAATCGGAGCTATGTGTGAGAAAAGAGCGTACCGGGTCGATCGAGCCTTCGTCGGGCCTCATGGGGAAGCTGTTGACGTGCTTCGATTTAAAGTCACCAGCGATGGCCGCCCTAACTCGAGCGGCGGTCTCCTCGTCGGCCAGAGCCTCGTTAGACATCCGGCAAGCCTCGAGGTCCCGGGACGAGACGCCTGGCCCCATCTTGTCCATCCTCAACGGCCGAGACATCAAAGGGAGGACCCTTCGGCGATGGACGGCCGAGAGGACGAGAGCGGCGGAGAGTCCCTCCAGGCGCAGCTTCTTCATGGCGTCGAGGAGGGGGTCGAGCCGCGACTGGTGCTCCTGGACGACGCCGTACGTCCAGTTGTTGGGGCGCTCTGTAATCAGACGGCCCGTGTAAGCGGGGAAGAGACCGTCGTCGTTCCTCAAGTAGAACCACTGGGAGTCCCACCCAGCGTGGTTCGATGACAGCCCCACCGGGATGTACTCGCGCGGCCTCTCCGTCTTCTTCGTCTTCAACACCAGGTTGAGGCACCCGGCCCACACGTGCTTCCTCACGCCAGTGGTTCCGGTGGGGGTGTTGAAAAGCTCGCCTCTGTAGAGGTGGAGCCATAGATCCCAGTGGGGCATCATCCCCAGATAGCCCTCACACACCGCGGCGAAGACTGCCGCGACGGTGATGGCGTTCGGGGAGAAATGCTGGAGCTCCACCCCATAGTGGAAGCAGAGGGCCCGCATGAAGCGGCTCGGGGGAGCGCCCAAGCCGTGGCGATGGAACTTGGCGAACGACACCACATAACCCTCGGGCGGCTGGGGTTCCCTGTGATTCGCCGGCGGCGCGATCCACTCTGGCAACGACAGCGAGGTGCGGCGGCGCAAGAGTCCCTCATTCTCCAGCTCTAGCAACCGGCGCTCCGTCATGGATGACGGGCGCCAGTCGTCGGCGGTGACGAATCTCACAGGCATCTTGGTTGGAGGGACGATGGACCCGCTGCCGCACGAGGGGGTACACGCGCGCGTGAGGCAGCGAGAGAGCAAAGGCAATAAAAGGATGAAAGCGAGAAGGTGGAAGGAAGAAGAACGGCGGCGGCGATACGACGTATTTATAGGCAGCAGTCTGCCAACGGATAGATCCGAGAAACAAGGTAACTCCCTCCCTTAAATGCGCCACCTAACCGTCTCTATCCCCACACAGACGGGGCGCTCCGAATTCCACACCGACGCAGTGTCGCAACGTCACCCACCTGAAAAGGCACGCCCAACGGGCAGAAAGGCGAACCGCCACGGCCACTTCCTTCCCTTGTAAGCCAAGGGGCGTACCCGCGAGAGTCTCGAGAGGTCGATGGCTGGCCCGCCGAAAGGGTTCGACAGCCGATCTCGAGCACCAGAGTCAGGGATCCCCAGCGAGCGGTCGAAGATCGAGGCCCGCCTCGAGGGCTCGCTGGCGATATCCAAGGTAGGGTCGAGACAGTCGAGAGGAATCCCCCGATGGGAGGCATCGAGCCGCCGGACTCTATCGAATGAGACTGGTATCCCCGACCATGTCGATCCCGCTTTATGAGAACGCCTCCGGGCTACAGCTGACCCCCTCGAAAGGGGCACAGGTTCTCACTTGGACTACCCGCCAGGAACTCAATCTGGGGTGGAAGACGCTCGCTCTACCGAGAGTACGTCGAAACCCCCGGGCAAAACGAGCCAATCAGAACCCCACTGGTGTCGGAAGCGCTTCTGCGAATTAAACAACATAACCCTCGAAGGAGTCAAAGACTCCTCCGAGGGCTCCGGGGCTACCCCCGCGGGGTCGCTCGCGCGCCCCCATAGAAGTTCGACCGCAAAACAAAGCCACCACTCGAGCGCTAGCGCTCAAATGGAGGCTCGGGGGCTACTGTCGAGGGTATCAGTAGGGGGTACCCTCAGCGATGCGCATTATGAGATTGCCCGTACGCAGGTCGAGGCCCTCAATTCGACGCTCTAGTCTTACGTATGCGCCGCCATCAACGGCCGCAACCTCGAAGACGGAAGTAGCGTCGAGCGAATCGATCTGGCGTCGAGCGCCGGATACCGTCGAATACGGAACGGGCTCACGCGAATCGGGGGGTGTCGAGCGCAAGGACGCCGCCCGCTGCCTGACGCGCGCACACGGGTCAGAGCATTAAATGCGCCTGACGCTTCCCCATCTAACACATAGGTCACAGGAGGCATGATAGGGAACAGGCTTCCGTCCCATCGGTCTTTTTGCAGCCTTCCCGCTGAACGACCCAGGGCATGACACGGCGCGGGAAACATGGATGGGACGTCTAATCGGGACCCCCTCGAGACGTCTAAAGTCAGCGCTCCGGATATCAGCATGATGTACGGCATCTGACCCTCGACCAGACAGGGATCCTTCCAGGGGACGGATTGGGCGTCGACTGACTACATCCCAACCACTCCTCCGGATTTGCCGCTGGATCGTACAAGCATGCATCCGTCGAGCCAATCCAAGACGGCGCGCAGAGCAGAATGCAGAGGCACGCGTAATCATCACCGGGCTATTAAGACGGGACGGCTCGAGGCTATGCTGGTACAGAAGCATCGAGTGGGTCAGCGCTCCATACTGCTATCAACTCCTATTCTGACGCCTATACATGTACCTTGGGCCTCTCCTTGGCACTATAAAAGGAGGGACTCAGGAATAGATCAGGGGCAACACGACACCCATACGCAGTAGAACTCACACACTTCATACCACGCTTGTATTCACCCCTGTACAAGCACTTCGGTGCAAGATAATACAAACTCTCTCCCCCCTGCTGGACGTAGGGCCTTCTCTTGCCCGAACCAGGATAAATCTCTGTGTCTTCTTGCATCACCATCTGGGAAAGGGAGCACGCATACAAATTTATTCGTGGGTGTGACCCCCGGTGGGGAAAACACCGACAAAGCTCAATCCCGAGAAATGCGCTTTCGGTGTGCCTCGAGGCATGCTCTTGGGCTACATTGTTTCCCAGCGCGGCATCGAGGCCAACCCCGAGAAAGTCTCAGCCATCACAAGAATGGGGCCGATCCGAGACATCAAGGGGGTGCAGAGAGTCACGGGATGCCTAACGACATTGAGCCGTTTCATCTCGAGATTAGGAGAAAAAGTGTTACCGCTGTATCGACTTCTGAAGAAAGTCGAGCGTTTTTCATGGACACCCAAGGCCGAAGGGGCCCTCGAAAATCTGAAGAAAACACTAACCTCAGCACCAGTCCTAGTCCCACCTCAACCTGCAGAACCATTGCTCCTTTATGTTGCCTCTACGGCCTAGGTTGTCAGTGCAGCGGTGGTAGTCGAAAGGCAGGAGGAGGGGCATCCGTTGCCAGTCCAGAGGCCAGTCTATTTCGTCAGCGAAGTACTCTCGGAGACTAAGGCACGTTACCCCCAAATCCAGAAGCTGATCTATGCCGTAATCCTCGCCCGGCGTAAGCTACAGCACTACTTCCTCGGCCACCCTATCACGGTGGTCTCATCTTTCCCCCTGGGTGAGATAATCCAGAGTAAGGATGCCACGGGAAGAATAGCTAAATGGTCGGTCGAGCTCATGAGTGAGACTCTCACTTATGCGCCTCGCAAGGCCATCAAATCACAAGCTCTGGTGGACTTCGTCGAAGAATGGACAGACTCCCAGCTTCCCCCGACTCAGGTCCAGTCGGAGCTGCGGACGATGTATTTCGACGGGTCACTCATGAAGACGGGGGCCGGGGCCGGCCTGCTGTTCATCTCGCCCTTGGGCGTCCATATGAGGTACGTCATCAGGATTCACTTTGCCGCATCCAATAATGTCGCAGAATACGAGGCCCTCGTCAACGGTCTCAAGATCGCCATCGAGCTAGGAGTCCGACGCCTCGACGTCCAAGGTGATTCCCAACTCGTCATCGACCAAGTGATGAAGACTTCAAGCTGCCACGACCCAAAAATGGAGGCGTACTGCAAAGAAGTTTGTCGCCCGACGCTACAACGAGGCAGCCGACGAACTCGCCAAAATCACGTCGACCCGAGGCACGGTACCACCTGATGCGTTCTCAAGAGATCTTCACGACCCATCCGTCGACTTGGGCTCAGGGGCTGGCGTCGATGCCGCTCCTGCCCAGCCAACCGACACTGTCGACGCACTACTGATGGCAGCAGAGGTGATGGAGGTAGAACAGCGACCCGGTCGACCGTTCGACTGGCGCACACCGTTCCTCGACTGCCTAATCCGCTGCGAGCTGCAAGAAGATCGATCTGAGGCCCGCCGTATCGCTCGACGGGCCAAGTCATATGTGATTTATGGCGAAGGCAATGAGCTATATCGACGAAGCCCGACGGGGGTCTTGCAGCGTTGCATCACCGTGGAAGAAGGACGGAAACTCCTCGAGGACCTACACTCGGGGGCTTGCGGCCACCACGCTGCTCCACGGACTCTCGTAGGGAACGCCTTCCGACAAGGCTTCTACTGGCCAACAGCCGTAGCAGATGCCATCGAGCTCGTACGCTCATGTCATGGGTGCCAATTCTACGCCAAACAGACGCATCTGCCCGCTCACGCTCTTGAGATGATCCCCATCACCTGGCCATTTGCGGTGTGGGGGCTCGACTTAGTATGGCCCCTACAAAAGGCAAAGGAGGATACACCCACTTGCTGGTGGCCATCGACAAATTCTCCAAATGGATCGAGGCTCGACCCATCACCAACATCCGCTCCGAGCAGGCCGTCCTTTTCTTCACTGACATCATCCACCGGTTTGGGATTCCCAACGTCATCATCACCGACAACGGCACGCAGCTCACCGGCAAAAAGTTCTTGGACTTCTGCGATCAGCATCACATCCGTGTGAACTGGTCTGCAGTAGCCCACCCTCGAACTAACGGCCTGATCGAGCGTGCTAACGGTATGATTTTGCAAGGACTCAAGCCAAGGATCTACAATCGCTTGAAGAAATTCGGCAAGAAGTGGGTCGAGGAGCTTTCCTCGGTCCTATGGAGCCTAAGGACAACACCAAGTAGGGCCACAAAGTACACCCCATTCTTCATGGTCTACGGCTCTGAGGCCGTCCTCCCTACAGACCTCGAATACAGGTCCCCTCGACTCAAAGCGTACAACGAGCAATCAAATAAGGAGACTCAAGAGAATGCGGTCGACCAGCTTGAGGAGGCTCGAGACATGGCCCTCCTCAACTCTGCCAGATACCAGCAGAAACTTCGACGCTACCACGACAAACACGTACGCAAGAGGGACTTAAACGTGGGCGACCTTGTCCTGCGGCGACGGCAAAGCAATCAAGGACGCCACAAGCTGACTTCGCCTTGGGAAGGCCCGTACGTGGTGGCTGAAGTCTTGAAGCCAGGAACGTACAAGTTAGCGGACGAGAAGGGGGCGATCTTCACCAACGCATGGAACATCGAACAGCTACATCGATTCTACCTTTAGAATTTCGAAACTTTATGTTCCAGCGCACATTCTGTACCAAGACTTTGTAAATAAATGCATGAATAAATGAAGTCTTTCCCTCGTGCAACTTCCTTTTGTACCAAAGCTTTACAAGTCAAAATCTCGACGTCAGAAGGGGGCGCCGACTATGACCCATCATAGTCAGCACCCCCTCGGGGGTTACCAGGGGGGTGACCCCCACCCCAAGTGTCGAAAAAGCCAAGAAATTCTCTCTTCCTTGCACGATAGAGTAGTTGAGGCGCCTCGAGCCCCTTAAGGGCCGAGGGACGACGAGCCTGAGAACTCCTACGCCCCCAGGCTATGGAAACTCTACTCACTTCCTCACCCTTAGGGTGATCGAGGCCGTTTTTGACAAAAGATCGAACAAGGAATACAAACGTAGGCGCAAAAAGGAAGTAAAAGAACCTCGAGCGGAAAGACAGATAAACACTTAACAGACATTTAAAGATACCGTATCACTTAAAAACAAGTTAATAAGAATACTATACAAGGGGCCCCAGGCACCCAAAGCAGGCTCGCAGGCCTTAGTCTTCAGCACGACCCTCACCACTCTCGCCTACGCCCGAGCTAGTCTCAGGAGGAAGCACCTCAGGCTCAAATAGCTTGGCCAGCCTCTCCCCAGGAGCGTCCGCATCATCGATCAAGGCGTGGAGCCTCTCTAAGTTCTCCGCATCGGTCTTAGAGATGTCGGTGACGAAGCCATGGGACACTACCTCCAAGTCGTAGGAGAAGCCTGAGCAGACAACCGCCATTGCCCGTTTCACCCCGATGTGGAGGGCATCCCGCACCCGATCTCGCAGTGTCGCGCCTAAGTAGCACAGCTGGTCGACCAGTGCGTCGCCTCGAGCGTCCTCCTTCGACTCGTCCACAGGCTCGATCTCCCAAGAGGTCGAGAGGTCGCTTATCGCCGTCCGCACTCGACGGTTCAAAGCAACCTCCGCCTCGAGCTGGGCCTTAGCATTGCGGGCCTCGGCTTGGGCGGCCAAGAGTTCGTCCTTAAGCCCTATAAATACCAATACAAGAAGCTTTAGGAAAAACCAAGCACACCTCAAAAGAGAAATCCGACCAAGGAAACCTACCACGGACACTCTCCTCCAGGGCCGTATTCTCGCCGACCAGTCCGTTGTTGGCCCTCTCGATCTCTTTGTTGGAGCGGGCTAGCTCAGTATTGGCAATACGGAGGTCCTCGATCGCCTTGCCAGCCTGAGCAATGGCCCCACTCTTCTCCAACAGCTCTCCCTTCAGACGTTCGACGTCGTCAGAGAGCCCGCGGGATCGAGCCCGCTCTGCCTCGAGATCTTCGAGGGCCTCCTTCTTTGTGTCCTCTGCGGCGCCCTTGGCGACCTCGCTGTCCACATACGCCACCTTCATCCTTTGAAAGGAATCTCGGAGGGAGTCCAGGTCGGTCTTGAGAAGGCCCTTCTCCTTGTCCAAATCAGCAATGACGTCTTATAGGACAGGGCCTCCTCCCAGGCTTTAGACGCAGCCTCCTCGACCATCAGAGCCCGCTCCCGCAGCAACGTCGCCTCCTCCTCCGCCTTCCTTGAAGCCTCTTGAGCCTCGACCAAAGCAGCCTCCCTCGCCTTCTTCTCCTCCTCGAGCGCTATAAGGTCTTTATAGGCCTTAAGGAGCTTTTCTTGCGACTCGAGGAGTTGGTCCTTGAGGACGGGGAGCTGCTCCCAGCCTCCTCTTGTGGCGTGAATGAAGCTCAACTTGATACGGGAGGTCTCTTTCATGTCCTGCGAGCCGGGGATCGAACGGTTAGAACACGAAACCAAAGGATCTATGAGAATTAAGGACCGAAGAATACTTACGAAGTAGGCAGGCCCGAGCCCGTTGTTGATGACGTCCGACAAGAGCCCCACCACGTGCTTCATCCAAAGGTGGAGCTCCTCGACGTGTTCCCATTTCTCCGCCTCCTTCCTATCATCCAGGAAGATGTTGGGCTCGGACGGATCGGTGGAAGCCCGGATGCGGATCCGATCGGGGCACCAGTTCTCCATCTCCCGGTCAGCTCGTGCCTTGACGCCGCGGATAAGGTTCTCGACGGTCTCGAGGGAGCCCCCATGGCGCATGAACAGGTCGACGAGGCATGGGAACCGCCCGTCGTCGTCCACCGTCTTCCAGGTGCCGTCCTTACAGGGAGAACAGCTCGCCTCCCGAGCCACCCCACGTCAAGGCTCTAGGCCCCTCGAGGGCAGGCGCTCGCCTTGGCGTAGCAACTCCCGCTTGGCGGGCACCGGGACTGGCGCTCCTGCGGCTGGCCTCTCCTTTCTCAGAGGCCGTGGCGCGACCGCGAGTCAGTGGCCCCGTCACCTGGGGCCTAGCATGGCCGCCCCCCTGGGCGCAGGGGGAGGGCGCGGCGCGACCTGACCAGCCATGGGCGCAGGAGGGGCATCGACCCGAGGGCGGTGAGATCCGCCCGGACCCTCCTTTGGAGTTTCCTTCCGGGGGGTGTCGACGTCGCCTAGAGGCGGACCCTCGATCATCCGATCAAGGCATGACGCCATCCCCTCGGAGTCGTCGCTTCCCTCGTCGTCATAATCATCGTCGCTAGGGGATTCTTCCTCTGGCTCCCCCCTCTGCCTGGATTTAGCTCGACGTGCCTCTAATGCTTGGTGGTCGAGGTTCTTCTTTTTCTCCCCTTTCTTTGCAGCGTCCTTGGCGGACTTCAACTTCTCGGCGGACTGGCGCCGTCTGTCGCGGTCGACCTCGTCCTCCTTCACAGGGGGCCTCAAAGACCGGACATCAATGCGTCCCTGCCAGAACAAAGGTGGGCTTAAAAAGGATCGATGGAAATCCAGAATCGAAGCTATGTGCAAAAGAAGAACATACCAGGTCGATCGAGCCCTCGTCGGGCCTCATAGGGAAGCCGTTGACATGCTCCGACTTGAAGTCGCCGGCGATGGCCGCCCTAACCCGGGCAGCGGTTTCGTCATCCGCCAGAGCCTCGTTGGATATCCGGCATGCCTTGAGATCCCGGGACAAAACGCCCGGCCCCATCTCATCCATCCTTAGCAGCCGAGACATCAGTGGGAGGACCCTCTGACGATGGACGGCCGAGAGGACGAGAGCGGCGGACAGGCCCTCCAGGCGCAACTTCTTCAGGGCGTCGAGGAGGGGGTCGAGCCGCGATTGGTGCTCTTGGACGACGCCGTATGTCCAGTTGTCCGAGCGCTCCGTAATCAGACGACCGGTGTAAGCAGGGAAGAGACCGTCGTCGTTCCTCAGGTAGAACCACTGGGAGTCGCATCCGGCGTGGTTCGATGACAACCCCACCGGGATGTACTCGCGCGGTCTCTCTGTCTTCTTCGTCTTCAGCACCAGGTTGAGGCACCCGGCCCGCACATGCTTCCTCACGCCAGTGGTTCCGGTGGGGGCGTTGAAAAGCTCGCCGCTGTAGAGGTGGAGCCATAGCTCCCAGTGGGGCATCAACCTGAGGTAGCCCTCGCACACCGAGCGAAGACCGCCGTGACAGTGATGGCGTTCGGGGAGAAATGCTGGAGCTCCACCCCATAGTGGAGGCAGAGTGCCCGCATGAAGCGGCTTGGGGGAGCGCCCAGGCCGTGGCGGTGGAATTTGGCGAACGACACCACGTTGCCCTCTGGCGGCTGGGGCTCCCTATGGCCCGCCGGCGGCGCAATCCACTCCGGCGACGACAGCGAGGTGCGACGGCGCAAGAGTCCCTCTCTCTCAAGCTCTAGCAACCGGCGCTAGTCGTCAGCGGCGACGAGCCTCACAGGCATCTTGGCCGGAAGGACGGTGGATTCGCTACCGATCGAGGGGATGCGCGCGTGCGTGAGACAGCAAGAGAGCTAAGGCAACGAAAGGACGAAGGCAAGAAGGCGGAAGGTGGAAGAAAGAACGGCGGCGGCACCATGACATATTTATAGGCAGCGGTCCGCCAACAGATAGATCCGAGAAATGAGGTAACTCCCCCCATAAATGCGCCATCTAACAGTCCTTCCCCCCTCCACAGGTTGGGCGCTCCGAATTCCACACCGACGCAGTGTCGTAACATCTCCACCTAAAAAGGCGCGCCCAACGGGCAAAAAGGCGAACCGCCGTGACTCCTTCCTTACCTTGTAAGCCAAGAGATGTGCCCACGAGAGTCTCGAGAGGTCGATGGCTGGCCCACCAAAAGGGTTCGACAGCCGATCTCGAGCACCAGAGTCAGGGATCCCCAGCGAGCGGTCGAAGATCGAGGCCCGCGTCGAAGACTCGCTGGCGATGTCCAAGGTAGGGTCGAGACAGTCGAGAGGAATCCCCCCGACGACAGGCGTCGAGCCGCTGGACTCTATCGAATGAGACCAGTATCCCCGACCACGTCGACCCTGCTTTATGAGAACGCCTCCGGGCTACAGCTGACCCCCTCGAAAGGGGCACAGGTTCTCACTTGGACTACCCGCTAGGAACTCAAATTGGTGTGGAGGACGCTTGCTCTATCGAGAGTACGTCGAAACCTCCGCGCGAAACGAACCAATCAGAACCTTCCACCACTGGTGTCGATAGCGTTTCTGAGAATTAGGTAATATAACCCTCGAAGGAGTCAAAAACTCCTCCAAGGGCTCGGGGGCTACACCCGCGGGGTCGCTCGCGCGCCCTCGCGGAAATTCGATCGCAAAACAAAGCCTCCACTCGAGCGCCAGCGCTCAAATGGAGACTCGGGGGCTACTGTCGAGGGTATCAGTACGGGGTAACCTCACCGATGCACATAACGAGATTACCCGAACGCAGGTCGAGGCCCGCAACTCGACGCTCTGGTCATACATGTGTGCGGTGGTCGACGACCGCAGCCTCGAAGACGGAAATGGCGTCGAGCGAATCAATCAGGGGTCGAGCGCTAGCTACCGTCGAATACGGAAACGGGGTCGCGCGAACCGGGAGGCGTCGAGCGCAAGGACACCGCCCGCTGCCTGACGCGCGCACGAGAGCCAGGGCATTTAATGCGCCTGACGCTTCCCCACCTAACACACCGGTCACGGGAAGCGTGATAGGGAACAGGCACCCGTCCCGTCGTTCTTTTTGCAGCCTTCCCCACCAAACGACCCAGGGCGTGTCAGGACGCGGGAAACAGGGATGGAACGTCTAATCAGGACCCCCTCGAGACAACCAAGGTCAGCGCTCTAGATATCAGGGCATGGCACGGCGTCTGACCCTCGACCAGACATGGTTCCTTCTTGGGGACGAGTCGGGCGTCGACTGACAACGCTGCAACCACTCCGTCGGACCTGCCGCCATATCGTACAGGCATGCGACCGGTGAACCAGCCCAAGACGGCACGCAGAGCAGGATACAGGAGCACGCGTAATCATCATCAAGCTACCAAGATGGGACAGCTCGAGACCACGCCGGTACGGAGGCCTCGAGTAGGTCAGCGCGCCATGCTTCCATCGACCCCTACTCTGACACCTATACATGTACCCTGGGTCTCTCCTTGGTGCTATAAAAGGAAGGACCCGGGAATAGATAGACATCACGCAACACTACACCCATACGCAGTAGAACTCCCATACTTCATACCACGCTTGTATTCGCCCCTGTACAAGCACTTAGGTGCAAGATAGTATAAACTTCCCTCCCCCACTGGACGTAGGGCCTTCTCTTGCCCGAACCAGGATAAATCTCTGTGTCTTCTTGCATCACCATCTAGGAAAGGGAGCACGCATACAAATTTACTCGTTGGTGTGACCCCCGTGGGGAAAACACCGACAATATGCTTAAAGGAAAATGCAGATAAATACCAAGTTACCTCTTGGCGCAGTGTTTAGTGATTTTAAGTCCTCCGAACATAACCTCTTACCATGTTCATTCTTAGGTGCTTTATCTAGTCCCAAAGGTGGGGACCATGATAGTTGCACCTCTTTAAATGGTGTCACCTATGTTTATTGCTCTTCCAACAGGTTGGAGTCAAGTACTAGTTCTAGGAGCTAGTAACAACTTCGCTCAGTGTGCATGTTCATAGGTCTAGGATCTTCACTTGTAGGATTCTCGGGGAGTTGACTAAAGTGTGTCCTGCTCATAGAGATAATGTAGAGATCAAGTGCACAGGTTTTGTTGGTGGGAAAACACAAACAGAACCAAAAGGTTTGTTCATTATACTGTAGCCTTTGGCACATTGACCGAGATAAAGGTGATGTTTATGCATTTTGCTCAATCTAAACATGGGTGATATGAACAAATGATTAGCAAGCTTGTAGCATTAAAATACTTGGCAGATCAGATTAACATTATGGAAGGATGGTGTATCTATGCATGTAACTTTATGATTATGACTATCATCTTCCAAAGATAGGATGTGCAAAATTTCAGATCATTGAATTAAAAGCTACAAGACAAGAAAGTGATTCTTAGGAACAAGCATAAAGAACTGAACAAGTTGAGCTAATTAGATTGGATCAAATGACGTTGTAACTGAAAGCATGTTTAGATCTCTACTTATATGTATGCCAAAATCAAGGAGTATATTTTGGAAGTAGAGATCACTTACCAAGAGATGTTACCTTTAGTATTGAAGCATGTTGAAACCATAACATCTTGGGGAAGCTTTCCTTGCTTGGCTAGTCACGTGCCTTGTTCATGGACAACTTGTCTCCTTTCTTATGCCATTATTTGCTCCCTGCGTAATTTGTGTTTGGACCTTTATCTCTTCTTATTATTTTATCCCTACAAATCATTAGTGGACAACACATACCCGAAGGAGTATACAAGTAATGACAAGGGCATTGTTGTAACACAAAGCTAATGTTCACTTTCTATGCTACAAAAGAAGTTATTTTAATATACTTAGCATAGCACATTTATTATTCATAATTACTTATTTCTAAAGGATTTATTTTATTTTCCCATCTTATGTCTTGATTCTTAAATATAGGCATTATGAATCAATAGTGAATTTAGAGATTGCCAACCATTGTGTCAAGCGACGAGGAGGAACTTGGTTGGATCATCTAGAGGAGTTGGCCTTCCTTCCTCATGTCTCGACCTCAGAGGTGAGAGTGTAGAATTTTGCATGCTTTCTTCTTGTCAATCTTTTATTGATTCCTAACAATTAGTGGTTGACAAGGAAATGCAACTCCACAAAATGAGTGCTTTGATCATGGATCATGTTTTGTGGCACCCTCCTTTCTTCTTGGCTATGCGTGAGTCGTGTCTTCCTTCATCTCCAGTGTGAGTTCATCTCAGGACTTTCCCAATTGTTATTTGAGATTTTCCTATAGGGGTTAGTCCAACAAAAATATTCCAATATCTACTATAGCATAATATCAGCTCAAAAATCAACGTAGACACCATGTCTAATTTGATTCAAGAAGGCATTTTAACCTAAGCACCACGCTTAATTTAAAAAGCCTTTGAATGTAAGATCACCAATCCTAAACTAGGCAGCATGCTTCATTTAAGAGATGTATGAAACTACTTCAAAGCCTATGCATATTATAGCAAACAAAGGTAGCATGAAAGCATTATAGAGATTTACTCAATAGTGATGATAGAGTATGATCGCAGTGAGAAATATTATTATATTTTTAGATGCAGATGAATTGTATGCATGCAAGCAACTAAACATGATGTGGATGAGAAAACTAAATGAAGTGGATGCATGGATAATTTAAAGTAAACATGCAGTGAGTATGCAAGAAAATAAAAATATAACTACTCATAAGGTTTAAAGCCCACGAGTAAGACTATCACACCTTGATCACAATTACCATGATACACAACTGGGATGAGTGGTGTAGCATAAATATCTGTCACATGCAATGGGGTTATATTCTTGTGACGATGACCTTTTCTCCAATCTACACTTGATTAGAATAAATAATATATATGTGTATACACAAACCTATGAGATGGCACGGTCCCAGAATGATGGATCTTGAATGTACAAGCACCCTGGGTTCTTCAATCTTGTGGAATCTTGTTGCAAGGTCGAAGTGGCATCTAATGTCCTATCTATTCCACACTCAACTGAACAAAGGGGTAATACTACTAAAGCTAGTGGTACACTAAATTAGCAGACATCAAGATCATTATCAGAATCTTTACGCCAATTGCTTCCCCCGCAACGGTGCCAAAAATGCTTGTTGGCATTTCTTAACGCAATCACCATAGATAGACAAAAATCCTAATCCCTAGCAATAGGGCCAGAAATGCTTAATGACATTCATTAGTGCAAAAAGAAATATAAAAGATTCTGCAAGCGCACATAACATCATCATAGCATTTTACCGGGAGTATTCCAGGTATCGTTATTTATATTTTACCACAGGGAAGCTAGGGTTAAGAATTTAATAATTCACTATACTACATCTACTAACTTAGAGTATCAACTAAACTAAATCAGGGGTAAATGACATACTGTAGAATAATCAATTAAGCACATATAAGAAAATTCAGTGATAAATGTATAGATAGTCATAGCGGGAGGACAACAGGAAAGATCAAGGTTCCTTTGTACTTCTCTATTACTTAGGTTATAAGGTAACAAAATATGAAAAGATATAGCAGTCCCACAATGGTACTCTAAAGCAGCAGGTCCTTTCCAACTCTCGAAGAAGACTGGGAAGAAAGTAGTCGGGGGAAGGCTGCCAAAAGCTCTACGAAACACCAACCCAAACATGGTGGATTACAAAGGCGTGACAGGGCTGTCACCCCTGGGGCTACCACAACTATCCGTGGGAATGGGTGCAAACTCAGGTAAACTATAGCCTAGACACCACGTCTACACTAGCGTTTACTACGCTAATTACCTTGCATAACTAGAGCACTCAATACGAGCGGAGATCCCATGCCAAGATATAACAACTACACTAGTCATAAATAGGCATAAAGTAAATAGAGAAGATAATATATTAAAGCATAAGTCTGACAAAGAAGAGATATGAAGACATACCAAAACTCTGAAGAAGACTCCTCCAGAACCGGAGCGTAGCTCCGCTCTCCCTAACTCCTGACTAGAACTAATCTACTACAGTGGAATGTCTAGCCCTAATTCTCTAGATAAGAGAGGTCATCCATTTGAGGGACACCTCTACAACTCATAATGATTCCCTCCCCCAGGGAGGGTCAAGCTTGTATTTATAGGGGCATCTGAGCCCTCCTCTTCCTTGAACTAGCGATGTGGTACTAATCTTTCCACCCCCTAGGAGGAACCATAGCCTTCGGATCTAACCGACTTAAACGTTCACTTAAGATTAATCCTCAAAGTTAGTGGATAGGTAATCCGCGAGCTGGAGCCTGATTGGTTGCAGCAGCCGGGCGGGCACCCAAGGGGGTGGGGTGGGCGCCCATCCCCTGTGGCCATTTGCCTTCCCGTTCGTTCAGGTGTCTTCTCAAACCTTCAAGACTCTAGAAAAATGTACTTTCTTGTGAAATTCATATTCCTTCATCCGAAACTCCAAATAGGGCAAATGATATATGGATTTCGATCGTCTCAACAAGCCTGTCACAATGGTGCAGTCCAAATCATCATTTGAGATACTTTTATTCAATGATTAGTTTGTCTTTAGCTCTTTTCCTATGTAACCCCTACAAAATATAGATACACCAAAACTCGTGGAATTTGTAAGTTCAAACCTCTAAACCTATGTTGGTGAGCATCTCTTTGCAGTTATAAAAGTTATGTTGACAGTTAAAAAATAGGAGTTTACTACCATCAACAATGTGTCTCTCTTTATTTCTAGTATGAGTTCATCTTAGGACTTTCCCAATTTGGTATTTTGATTTTTCTATAGGCGTTGGTCCAACAAAATATATCATTGTCTACACAAGTAGTTTATAGTTCAATAACCAAACTAGACTCCATGTCTAATTGGATTAAGGAAGGCTATTTAACCTAAGCACCAGACTTATTTTGAAAAGCCAATAGCAGTGTGTGTAGTACTTGCAAACCAAAACTTACTATGGTAGACAAAGGTAGCATGTAAGTATTATAAAGATTAACTCAAAAGGAGATGAAAGAGCATGATTGGTGTTTTAGCAAATTTAACATGTCTTAAGGGTAGGGACAACCAATATAGTGCAAATTTAACATGTCTTAAGGGTAGGGACAACCAATATAGTGCAGCAACATGGCAAGAGATGTTTTTATTAAATTCTATCCCCAAGCTTCAATTTTTTCAAAAATCTAGATTGGATTAATGTAATTCAATGTTACATAATGATTGTTGGACATACCTTGTGTTGTACTCCTTTGTTCTTTTTGTCCAAGCCTAGAAAGGTTAGTGACAAGAATACCCGAAGGAATATTTTTGCAATAATATCTCTATGCTCAAGGGCATTATAGGAGAAAGGTGAACACTCTTGTTATCTTCTAAAAGTGCTTGTTTTAGGACAAAAAGCTTGTCTGTGGGAAACCTTCAAGATGTGCTTGGTGAAGTGGTTTCCCCTACAACACCAACCTTAAGAGCATAACGAGATCTACAATATTTATGATAAATATATGCATCAACAACCATCCTTCTGAAGCTTTTGTAAATAGAAAGAATAAGAGAGAATTCCCTATGAGCAACTATAAAAGATCATGATTCCTTGTGAGCCACTAAAAAAGTTCAATGGACTTCAGCACCACTGCCGTTATTTTAGGCTATAACGGTGTGAAAGTGCGCGTGTGAAAAGTCAAGACTACCCTTAGGTGTACATATTCTATTATTTTTTTAAACATCTTAACGACTTCAAATGAAAAAACTCAAAACTAGAAAGATGTAGATCTCGTCGAGATCTACAAATTTCATATACAAATTATTTTCATTTAATTTAGAAAAAAGATATGTTTTGATATGGTTAATATAGATCTTAGAAAAAAGTAAAAACATATCTTTTTTGCAATATTGAATGAAAATAATTTTTATAAGAAAACTAAAGATCCTGATGAGATCTACAACTTTTTAGTTTTGAGTTTTTAATTTAAAGTCATTAAGATGCTAAAAAATTAATGGCAGATCTACACTTAAGGGTATTTTTTGACTTTTTAGACCTGCTGTTTGACACCGTTAGAGCGTAATCTAACGGCAGTGGCCTTGATAATGGCAGTGGCCTGGAGGGCAAAAAATTTGGAGTAGTGGCGCTGAAGTCTGTTAAACTCTTTTAGTGGCTCATAAGGAATCGTGATCTTTTATAGTGGCTTGTAGGGAATTCTCTCAAAGAATAAGGGGGTTGGAGATCTTGAATATGGGGAAGCTAGGGAGACCAATTGAATTGGGAGATGTCTCATAGGAGCATGGATTTGATGTGGTGGTTATAGAATAGATTCCATGCTCATTGATGTCATCTTCATCTTTAGTCTCTAAGATTGATTCTTCATGAATATACTGAATGTAACTTGGATTAGTCTCATCTAGGGACTCCTCTAGAATTAGATGTGTCCTGTCTTCAAAGGGATTTGACTCACCATTTGAATCTAAGCTAAGGGTGGATTCCATTAAGGCTTCTTCCTTGTCAATCCATTCTATACATTCTAGCCACTGTCGTAACATCTCTTGGTCATCCTTGTGGTCTTAATGACTCCTATGGTTTGATTGTCTTAGTGGATTTCTAGGATCATCATGAGGTTGGGAAGGGTGAGTATAAGAGGAATCTTCAAAGTTAAGGATGGGTTTATATATAGGTCCAGAATTTATGTTAGCTATGAACATAATAAGACATTGAATATGATATTCTATATGGCTTAGCTGTCCTTCTATGGCATCACTTGACATGCCATCCTTGAATTCTTCACATTGGGAATAAGGATAATTTTTAAGAGATTGCTTCTTGTGAGGATTTGAATTGTATTCTCTTGAAGGTCTCTTATAAAACTAGAAGTCTAAACCATGCGTATTAGAAAGGTCAGAGCTTTCCAAAGGTGGAATTTCTTCTTCCCTTGGAGGATTTTGGGTATTGATGGTTCAGGCTGAATAGCTAAATTTTGGGATTGGAATGGTTGTGACTTGGCTATCCAAAGTTTTTCTTCTTGTTCCGAGGATGACTCTCTTTTAGGGGTGAGATCATAGAATCTGTCAATTATATTTCTTGCGTCACAAGTAGACAAGCTAAGGAATGCTCCTCTAGCAGCACAATCAAGTTTTTGTACATCACCCTTGCCAAGACCCAAATAGAAATGTTAGAGAAGAGTTGAGTCTAGAATATCAAGGTTTGGGCCAGTGAAGATGAGGTCATTAAAATGGTGCTAGGATGCTACAAAAGGCTCTTCCTCATGTTGTTTAAAGGTTAGAATGTCTATTCGAAGGCATGCAATAGGAAATAATGTTAAGCAGAATCTATAGCATAGGGTTCCCCAATCTTCTTGCATATTCCCTAGAACCAATCTATACTAGTATTTAGCCCATCCCGTCAAAGAAAATGGAAAGAGTTTCCATCGTATAGTATTACTGGACATGCCCTCTTTGGCAGAAAGGTCACATATTTGCTCAAAGTCTCAGAGGTGTGTGTATGGATTTGCGTTGCCTTTCCCCAAAACAGGAAGTTTTTGAACCATGTATATATAGTCTGGGTCTAACCTATAGCTAGGTGTTAGGATAGGTTCAATTGATTTGTGTGGCTAACAGCTAGAACACGCGAATGCACCATATAGATAGATAGGAGTGGAATTCATTTTGTAAGAGAAAAGAGTAGAATAGAGTAAAGGGATAAAAAGGAAAGGATAAAAGAGTAAAAGAAAATAATACAAGGATAAGTTAAATTTGAAGTTAACTCATTGTTGATATTTGGGAACGCAATAAGGAATTGATCCGCAAGCGCACGGATATCGGTGAGCACTTCACCCGGGAGGTTATCCAGAGTATCGTATTTATATTTTTACCACTAGGAGAAAGAGTGCATCTGACTAACCCGGTCTATTACTACTAACCCTTTAGGCAACAAAGAATGTTTCTCGATGTGAGTGATAAATAGAGAAGACTGCAACCGTAGTCTCCTTCTAACCTTGGTAAGGATGATCTACTGTTCTTTTGGGGAGGCTAACGGAATCTAGACACCACACAGGATGTTCAACCCGCACCTATAAACCCTATCCTTCCTGCTAACGAGATATGGTCTTCAAAGGTAACTCAGAAATGTCACGTTCCTCGCTACTACCACGGTCCAGCTAGTCAGGGAATATTTATGAGTACCCTAGCCTAAACACCACATTTACGCTAGCAATGATTACTCTAAACTCTACGCGAAGAGATTAAAGTAAACTCATAAACTAAAAGAACAATAAAACAAGAACTTACTAGAATTTAGAAGTCGAAATACTGAAGAATCCTAGGAGCAAGCTTCGGGTTAGGACAACTTGATCCCGCAGGTACAAACTTGGAGTAGACACCGACAAGCCGGGTTTCCTCCAATCTACACCTCCACTCTATCTCTCTCAATGTAGTAGAAACTAGAAGATCTATTTCTACTCACATTGGTTGTTAAGCCTAAAATGAAATTTTATTTAGAGAAGAGGTTTTCCTTCGAGGGCTCCCCTCAACTCTATGATAAACTTGTCTCCTCCAGGGGCCAGGGGTCTGGTTTTATAGTCACTTCAAGTGAACGTGAGCCATTGGATCAAACCGACATTGATTGGACGGTTATCCTTGATCCTTTAGGTTGGTGGAGCGTTGTGTGCGAAAAGAGTCCTGATTGGAGTACAGGAGGGGGCGGGCGCCCTGGTCCTCAGGGCGGGCGCCCTGAGCCAGGCCCCTTTCGGCCTCCGCTTTGTTCCTGTGGCTTCTGGAGTCTTCTAGATGGTAGAAAATTGCATGGTGCGTTGATATCTCTATGTAATCCCGACATGTGGGCCTTTCTTCCTTATTTCCTGATAACCCCTTGCAGAAACAGATAAACAACAAAACTCGTGGAATTCTGTCAGATCAAACCCTAATTCTAGGTGTTGTTTGTATATTGGTCCTCTCTCTTGTTTATTTAATAATTAAAATTGATACTTAAGAATCGTCAACAAATACCCCCATACTTAGGCTTTTACTCGTCCTCGAGAAAAGGATGGTTAAGAACAATATCTAGGGTAAAACATTTTAAAATATTCTCTTCATACCTGCAGGGTGTTTAAAATCCACTTTGTACTATAGTCAGGGAAGTATATGGTTAAGAGTGCAGATCCTTTCTTCTTAATCCTATCACTTGGAATTTTGTATATTTTTGAAAGAAAGCATACCTTTTATCCTCATAGGTTCTCTCAAATCACTCTTTATCTTTTATATATCTCATTGAGGCTATTTTAATTTGCAAAATTTCTTAAGCATACTTACTTTGCATTTATTGCTTGATCAAAACAGGATCCAAGGAGGGGAATGTCATACTCTTAGATCAAAGACTTTGGAAATTAAAAACCTTGTCAACTATTGCTGGCATATTGCTTATTAGAGGGACCATGGGCTATCATTTTATTTTTCTTCTATTTTTCTCTTTTTTTTAAGTGGATACCGAAGTACCCCTAATTCTACTGCCGGACACTTGTCCATTTTTTCTACGAGGTTATCGAGCACTTGCTCCTTTTTATTTCCTCGAAATATCTTTATTTTTGCATAGCCCATGCCTCTAATGCAATAATACTTCGGAAGAGTGAATCTTTCTGAATAGATGTCTTGATCTTAGGAGCATGATAAATCTCTCAACAAGGGTCTAACTCATTTTGAACAAACTCAATACAGAGTAGATAACCTTTACAATCATAATTAATATTTTCAGTTTTAGTAGGCATATAAAACACTGAGGATGGTAGCTAGAATTTTTGAATAAATTCTCCAAGCAACAATGATATCAAGAATAAGAAACTCATACTCTACCATCTCATATTCCATAATGACTTAAGTAACAAAGGGTTTTTAAAATGTTTTTTCAATGATTGCAGGTTTTCAGGAAATATCACAGAGTGAGATTAATCATGATTAGAAACATTTTAATCTTTTTAATTTATCATGTTGGAAACAATATTCTGCATAATCCAAGATATGTGTATGTGTAAAGTGTGCAGAGTGTGTACCTGAATCGTGGAGTGGTGTAGTCGAAGTATGTAACACCCCAGGTGTTTGTCACTTGCTAAGTACTAGGTTTGAGCTCAAACATGAAAAGTTCAATGGTAATAAAAAGGTCAAAGTCAATCTATGAAAGTAAGCCCTAACTTGGGCTTGGTGGATGCAACCTTGCTTGCATATATGCCTTTTTAAAAGATATGCTTTGATGATGCTAATGGAACCTTTTTCATGTGTCTTATATCCATCCCAATCTATGTTGGTCTCTCGAAAGGTTTGGTTAAGTTTGGAATCAAGAAGTCATATGAAATGATAAGTTATATCATTGTTGGAATGGCTCTATTAAGGAAATAGAATCATGGGTCATGAACCAACCCTTCCGAACTTGCTCATAGGACTCTAGATGAATTATACAACAAAAGTCATGAAGGGTTCATGTTGAGCTTATGTCAATAAAATGCTTCAATTGGCCTAAAATCCTATTTGGAGCTTTATCACGATACTGCTTTGACCAAAGTGAAAGATTGAGTTCTGTTGGAGTTATGAGGTTTGACCCTAAATAAAAGTTGTAGTTTTGCTTCTGTGGAAGGAACTTCTTTCAAGAGTCAAGAACCATATCAGCTTGAAAATAGTTCAAATAGAGGCTCGAAGTTCGAATCAGCTGCTATTTTTCAGCCCTGAGAAATAGTTCTAAGTCCCTAGAAGGACAGCAGTGAGTTAGCTCCTTCGTGACGTTCTATTATCCAAATTCATATAGTAACTCAATTGGATTCCTTAATATGAGTTGGAGTACTCTTCTTGATGAAAGCAATGGATCAAGTATCATTAAATTTGGAGTTCATTTGGATATCTAAAAGTAGCTCCCAAAACAGCAAAAAGTTATTTTATTGCTAAACGGACGTCGACCCGTTGGCATGCCGCGTTCTCGTGTTTTTGTTAAGCAACTAAAGTTGGTCCAAGAATAAAAGTGGTGGACAATTACTTGGAGAAGGTCATGTAAAAAGTTGCATCAAGTTTGACATGGTTTGGATCATCAATTCTTGGCTTTGCTAATCACCGTCAATACGTTGACACTCGGGATTTGGCATCTAATTATCTCTTAATCTGTTGGTCTAATGACCATGGTCACTTAATCAAAGTTGGAGAGCAGGCCGAGGTGAGCAAACTTCCTTTTTGGCCCAAGGTCCAATTCGGCCCAGAAGTGGCCCAAACCGGCGTCCCACCTTCCCTACTTTGCTGCACGCCACGTGCTCGATGGAATGGCTCCGTGGCGTTCATGCATGGACCGGCACCCCACCTCCATTGCCACGCACTGCCCTGCTCCCAGCGCATCCAGAAGTGGGCGCTGCACTCCCTACTCCTCCCTGCTCTCACTCTCTGCCCTCGCTCGCTCCTCCTTCGCTCGGTGCTCGCCCTGCTGCTCGCGCCGTCGCCATGGCCGCCGTGGAAGCTCCTGCCGCCGCGTTCTCGCTGCTCTGGACCTCCTCACTCCCTGCAAGTGCCGTCCGTAGCTTCGCCTCCATCTCCTACATCTCGTGCTCGCGCTCGCCGTCCGAATCCGTCGCCGTGGTCGCCGGCGTGCCGCCGCCGCCGCCGTCGGTGTGCGTGCGTGGCCGGACCGCCACGGGCCACCTTTGGCTGAGCCGTGGACACCTACGGGTGCGGCTCATTGCCGTGATGCTTCCCCACCCCTCCATCGCCGCCGACGAGGCTCCGACGGGCCGGAACAGGAAGCTCCGACGAGTCTCCCCTCTTCTGTTCGCGACCAGGGACTTCGGGCTCAAATTCGTCAAAAGTGAGGGGTCCAGATGTGAAGTCAAGACTCATATGAATAGTGCTCTGGACGGCGGGTTGATTCGGATAAAGTTCAGGGTTCCAGATGCAAAATCGTTTTCCTTTATCTTTTGTTTTTGCAGATTTCTTGTATGAAATTTGTTAATGCATAGTAATTCACAGAAAAGTCGTAAAATAGCAAATATGGACTTTTTGGAATCCTTGTGAAATTCTCTATGCAGTAGATCTATAATATGGCATGGTTTAGTTTGTAGTTTTAGTCGTAAAAATAGATTTATGCAATTAGGTTTTAATTGCTTGTTATATTTGTCTTTTTCATAACTGCTGTAGTTTTGGTCCAATAATTTTGAAAATATTGTGACATGCTAAGCACACGATGTTTGATGTCTGGTAATTGTTTCATGAATTTAGAATTGATAGGTTAAGAGCTATAAAAATAACAAATGCCCTATGTTGCTTTGCTCCTATTCGGAGTGGATCTGCATGTTTGTATTGTTTGGCTCAGTTAAGTTGTGAATCTTGCCTGGATGAAAATATGTAAGTTTTAGTAATTTTCATAAGCTTTCCAAAAATATAAATAGCACAATTTTTGGTTATGCACATGTTTAGTTATAGTGGTTTAAAGTACTGTTCCAGTTTCTGTCTAAACCCAGACAGGGTTGCATTGTTTGTAATGTACGTCCTTGTTAGTTGTAGATTTAGCTCTAGATGTTTATAACAAAGTTGTTCACAATTTAGTAATCTTTCTATAAAGTACATAAACATAATTTATGGACATGTGAAACTCAAGTTATAGCTGTTTAATGTGGCATGACAGATTCTGTCCATGTTTTGGACAGAGATGTCTTTATGTGGTTAATTGACCTTGTTAACTGTGGATTCATATTTATATGATAATAAGAAAGTTGTAGGAAACTTTATGAGCTTTCCAAAAAGATAAGAATCATGTTTGCTGGAGTTCTACAACTCCAGTTATGCTTCCTTGAATTGCCTATCAGTTTTCTGTTTGTAATTGTACTTCTACTGTTTGGCAGCATGAGCAGTTTTATATATGCAATTAATTCCATGATATAAATTATGTTTGCTGTGAAACTTGTATATAGAAAAGATGTAGATAATTCACTAATATATATTGTGGTAAAGTTTCATATCATTTGGCTAAGTGATTTGTGAGTTACAGTAGTATCAATTTCATCCTTTAAAATGCTTGTTCTCTGGAAATACCTGGACCAGATTATATGGTCATGCATGTTTGACTTGGTTAACTTGTTAATCATGCTAATATGATTAAAGATGAATTGTAGATAATTTGATAATCTTTCCAGAATGTCCTAGTGCATAGTTTTTGGAGTTGTGTAACTCCAGTTATGATTTATTTACTGAGTTGTTGCATGTATGTCCAGAATTGCTGAAATACATGAATGCTTGATTGCTTTACTTTGTGTGATCTAAGTATGATTCATGTCTTTAACGGTGATTAAGTAATACACTTGTGAACTTGTTAAACTTGTGTTGTGATTGATATGTTTTCTAAATATTTGGTTGTGTGATGTTAGTTAAATAACTTAGAGGCATGTGTCTTGCATACTTTTATGTAATGCATGTTGTGTCACTATTCCGCATATTCATGCACTTGCATCTTGCATCTCATCTAGGTGCGGTTGATGTATCACGTGAAGGTCTTGGTGTGGGAACAAACTCGAAGACAGTGTTGGGTGGACCCATCCCGAAGGTGGAAGGACTAAGCAAGTGTTGCGACCTAAGATATCATCAAGATGGAGCAACTAACTGAACTGACTCAGTGTTGATCCCAGGCAAGCCCCGGAGCATTATAAGTCTCCCACTACTTTTGAATGCAATTGAGAATATATGTTATATATGTATTGTTGCATTAAGTATAGGAGTTGGGTGAAACCCTTGCTGCATATATCACTCCTTCTCCAGCAAATATACCTATAACCCTATGTAGATTCAGGATCGAATCTAAATGCTTAGTCATGCTTAGACCGGTAGAAGCCAGATGATGTCCTATCACCTGAGCGAGATAGGTGGATACCTGACAAGGTTGGCTATATATGCTATCATGGAAATAACCAAGTGATGAGGATGAATAATTGGAGACCGGGCGTGACGATGATAGAGAAGTAACAAGACATGGAGGTCTTGGGTGCCTATCTATCCCCGCCTGTGTCGATTAAGGACCGATCGTTGACGGCCCTCTTGTCATGTTGAACGCATGCCCCACACTTAGCTGGAAGGATAAGTCGTTCCGACCGCGAAGCCTGAGCACTATCCGGGCCGGGAATCGGCCCGATGTACGCGCTGTATTGGTGATGGTTGAGGAGAACGACGAGGGCGCGGCGCGCAACCTTGGTATACCTTGGATACCTCGGTCGCCGGAACGGTCCTCGGGTACGGGCGGTGCCTGTCGAACCCGCGAATTGGTCCTGGATAGTGTAATATGGTGACCTGTAGCTCACTTGATCAGTGAGTGTGGTTTGTGTGGGGAATAAACTCGCCAGCTGGTTAGAAATCGATTCGAATCGCCATCGCTCCTGGACAGTGAGCACTTGACTTGAGCTTCGTCATCGTAGTAATGTTTATGGAACACTTGGATGGTTATGGTATGATGATGATGTTGGAAATGCCACATCAAATATGGGTACTACTGTTGTATCTTAATCAAGTGATTGCTCTAGTACAGATGCTAATATAGATGACAGGTAATGATTATTAACTTGAGCTAAATACCTGAAAAGTTACTTACCTGTAACCTAAGCTTTTTATGCAAAAAGTGTTTTCCAGCTAGCCCCACCAATAAAGCCTTGCATACTCCTTGGTGTCATATTATTTCTGGTTTATGACGGGTAAGTCTAGCTGAGTACCTTCTCGTACTCAGGGTTTATTCCCACTTGTTGCAGGTTGTGATGTATCATGGCTACTGCAAGAGTTGGATGACTCCTACCATATTAGAAGAGTAAGATCATGGGCATGATCCTTCTTAGTTACCTCATCTATGTTGCTTTTGTTGGAGTTGACCTGGATACTGGCATGTATTTGAAATAAGGGTAATGTTAGTTTCAAAATTATTCTGCTTCCGCTATTTTTCAACTCAAGTTGTAATAACTATATAGAACTCCGATGTATATCAAACTACTTGTGAAATGGATGTAACATGTGACTTGTTATGTTGAATCACTACGATCTTGGCTTGTATGATGGTTGGTTTGAAATCCCTCGTGATTTCACGGACTACCGGGTTTATGAGAGTTCGATTATGTTAAAGCAACTGCTTTGGCGGGAGTTTTTCATAGTTGATCTCTTGTAAATTGGGCGGTTCTGTTACAGCTGGTATCAGAGCAAGGTTCAACATTAAACTTGTCATATGTGTATTCTAAACAAAAGATTTTGTTTTCTAAAATTAGTTTTTGATAGCTTATAGCTATTATAGATATAGGTGTGTTCAAATCTGAAAATGTTTTACCTAAGTATGCCAGTGGTCATTTCCTTTATGCCCAAATAAGGACCTTTAGGTGGCTTATTTAAGTACTGACTTGGGGGTTTCTGCATCATATTTCTATTTCGTTGCTCATACGGCGTGCAATAGTATGAGTGCCATTCATTTGAATGGTAATGTATGGATCATTTCTTCCTCTACGGCTCGGTAAGTGTGAGCTGTGAGAGCATGATCGGATACACCACCGATCTAGGGAAGTGCTTTTGGTACTGGATCATGTACACATTTTACATGTGCCTATGAAAAGGTATCGCATGATGGGTGATTCCGTCCTTAGAGGCGATGCCGTCACTAGGACGATGATGTGGGTAGTAGCACTACACATACAGGTATGGGGATACACGTGTGTGGAGCGCATAGCTTTTTAATCTTGTACTGCATGTTTCATACTGTGGATGGGCTGAAATGAATTTTCTGTAGGTACACTAACCACGAATGCGTAAATTGAATACTACGACTAGCTATATGTCGAGAGTGTACGTGTTATGCCACCGACATAGAACGTGATTGCCACCTGGCAATTTTGTGAGGACGAATAGGACGAAGCATGCATCATCATGATTGTTGCCTTATGTATAACTATGCTTCTCTCACCTTTGTTCTATCAATAAGTAACTTGTAAATCAATGTGGTGTCACCTTGCTTGTGTGCAGTTGGATAAAATACTTTACTCCATGTTGCTTGAATAGCTATAATTGAAGGTAGGGTGTGATTAGCTTTGTTTTGCCCGTGTTGTGGTTGATTTGTGCACCCTGTCAGTATAATGCACATCTCTATGATGACTAGTCTTTTAAATATATGTTAAAATTTGTTTTCATGACTGGAGAACAAATATACACCTTTCTAGTAAAAGAAAGTGAAAGATAAAAACAGTTTACCATCATGTTTTATATGTTCAAGTGTACTAGTGTTGCTTCAGATGACTGCTTGTTATCATCTGCAAAACTTTGTGCTTAGTGATGATTGTTGGAGATAGTGTGATTGATGTTCTCACATGTTTGTTTAAAACCATGATGCATGAGTAGATGTGTTGTTAACTAGGTAGTGTCGTAGTTGTTACCTTTTTGTCCTTAGTAAGCATGCGAGTGTTGAAGAGCCTTATCTTAGAATAACACTCATGTCACTTTAATCTCATGGTTATCTCCAAGTAGATTCCAATGATAAAGAGCTTGAGTTTGTGCATGGTTGTTAGCTCTTGAATGTTGTGTATCCATCCCCTAATCTGTGTATTGACTCAATCTTTCAAATCTCAATCGTTTTATCTCTAACTCTATTGAGTCTCTGGGTGTTTATCCGTCTTAATCTCATGTGATCTATGTTCTCTAGTACTATGTTTAATCTTTGAATCACCTCCTTGTGGACTTCTAATCTCATGACTATCTTAGTTTGATGCCCCTCTTTTGCAAAGTGCTCGCTGCTATGCAACCCAATTTTTACCATGAGAGATTTCCTTTAGGTTGTATGTTCAGTAATGGTGCCTTGGTTAATGATTTATGGTGCTGTGACGAAACCGAGAGCCCCTTGTGGCGGCCGACACATGGTTGTGCTGCTCGGCACGCACTGGTATCGTTGATTGCTAGCCAGGCTCTATTATAGAACTACACCAATGTGTCATCTCATCATGAGTTTGTCCTTAATTGTCTATCCAGATTTGATCAGAAGATCCTTACTTCACGTGCAAGTAAGAGAACTTCCTATGAAGTTACAAAGAGGATAACCTTTGAAGAACAGGTCACTGACATAAACATTAACGGACTACAAGAGATGGTAGACAAGTGACACTATTTAACTATTCCTGCAATGATGATGGTCATTTAATGAGCAACATTGGTCATCCACGGCGAATCAAAGGACACACGACACTTAATTTTGGACAAGTTATTTGTTGAACAAGCATCAGTCATCACCATTATGCTTATGATCTAGTTTTCCTAAGTCTTGATCTTTATGTGCATCATGGTCATACAGCTACAGTCAACCATCTTTAGCATGAATCCTCATCTCCTGGTTTTGAGGGTGACCAATTGTTAAGCGTCAGCCACAATTGTTGTAGTTAAGTGTGGAGCTTTGGAAATTTTAGTGATGAGAGCCAATTGAATGGTTGCTAGTAACAAAGCTAATCTCAAGCAAGGAAACGATGGATTGATAGCCATGAAGGATATATTTCATCAAATAGTGAATTAAACTGTGGAGTTGAGAGATGTCTTGTCAGTCAGGAGTGCTGCGGTTTTAGCACTGAACAATTTTAGTATGTATATGTTCTGCCTACACAAATGGTGCCCGTTTGAGCTGAATTTTGATCAAAGGTTGGAAGACTCATGGATTTGTAATTCTACCTAATTTCATGGAAATGTGAGTGGTGTTTGTTTGGGTGCCATGGATTACAATATGGGCAATGTCTTGCTGCATAGATAATGCTTATATGCTGAAATAAGATTCTTTGTACCCATTTGTGCTAGTGCAAATCAAAAATGTTTTGAAAGGTGTCAGTCAATAGATTTTCAATATCAGAGCTACCGACTGATCTTAAAAAGGAAACCTCAAAAGCAAAAGTAGTTCCCTTGGATTGGTTTTTCTATGGTACAAGTTAACCTAACTCTTATGCAACTGCATCATGAAGAAAGGTCATGCTTAACCTACTTGGTGGTAAACTATTTCTTTAGTTAGTTGAACACTTGCAACAGTTGGAGACCTATGGACCCCACTATCATCCTTTGTCAGTAGTGGTTATCCAATTCTTATATGCCTTGGTTACCTTCTATGTGTTACCCAAAAAGTTACATCTGATTCAACCCAGATAACTGTTGTTGTTTGGATACAAGAATCCCATTAAAGTAAATGATCATGGAAGGCATGAAACCAACAGAGCCAGCTATCACATTCACTGTTCTCTTAATCGGGTGGTAAGTACAATGTTGTCATTAGAGAAAGAGAACTGCATGCATGGAAAGTTACACTCCAACCATTTTGGTAGAGGACTGCTTTTCAAATCTTGTGAATGAGCCTGGAATCACTATAATGCGCAACCCTTAGAAGCTTGTGAAGTGGTGTGAAGTTCGTATGGCTTGCATTAGTTTCACTAAAGAAGTTAATGGTACAAGTAGCTCCTTAGGCTCTAAACAACCAGAAACAAATTACATGGAACAGTTTGTCTTGGATTCCTCCCAAAGTAACAATGCTTCACTAAAGTCAAACAAAAAGGGAGATTCTCCAAATAACGGTTTACTATGAAAGGCAAGTATCAGAAAATGTTTGGGATCGAGTTAACTTCTCTGAGGTTTGAAGTTAGGTAGCCTACTGCTATCGCTCATATTGGGAGATGTGTGACATTGTTTTCTTCCCTTGAAAGTCTTTTGCACCGAATCTCGGGACGAGATTCTTTTAAGGGGGGAAGGCTGTAACACCCCAGGTGTTTGTCACTTGCTAAGTACTAGGTCTGAGCTCAAACATGAAAAGTTCAATGGTAATAAAAAGGTCAAAGTCAATCTATGAAAGTAAGCCCTAACTTGGGCTTGGTGGATGCAACCTTGCTTGCATATATGCCTTTTTAAAAGATATGCTTTGATGATGCTAATGGAACCATTTTCATGTGTCTTATATCCATCCCAATCTATGTTGGTCTCTCGAAAGGTTTGGTTAAGTTTGGAATCAAGAAGTCACATGAAATGATAAGTTATATCATTGTTGGAATGGCTCTATTAAGGAAATAGAATCATGGGTCATGAACCAACCCTTCCGAACTTGCTCATAGGACTCTAGATGAATTATACAACAAAAGTCATGAAGGGTTCATGTTGAGCTTATGTCAAGAAAATGCTTCAATTGGCCTAAAATCCTATTTGGAGCTTTATCACGATACTGCTTTGACCAAAGTGAAAGATTGAGTTCTGTTGGAGTTATGAGGTTTGACCCTAAATAAAAGTTGTAGTTTTGCTTCTGTGGAAGGAACTTCTTTCAAGAGTCAAGAACCATATCAGCTTGAAAATAGTTCAAACAGAGGCTCGAAGTTCGAATCAGCTGCTATTTTTCAGCCCTGAGAAATAGTTCTATGTCCCTAGAAGGACAGCAGTGAGTTAGCTCCTTCGTGACGTTCTATTATCCAAATTCATATAGTAACTCAATTGGATTCCTTAATATGAGTTGGAGTACTCTTCTTGATGAAAGCAATGGATCAAGTATCATTAAATTTGGAGTTCATTTGGATATCTAAAAGTAGCTCCCAAAACAGCAAAAAGTTATTTTATTGCTAAACGGACGTCGACCCGTTGGCATGCCGCGTTCTCGTGTTTTTGTTAAGCAACTAAAGTTGGTCCAAGAATAAAAGTGGTGGACAATTACTTGGAGAAGGTCATGTAAAAAGTTGCATCAAGTTTGACATGGTTTGGATCATCAATTCTTGGCTTTGCTAATCACCATCAATACGTTGACACTCGGGATTTGGCATCTAATTATCTCTTAATCTGTTGGTCTAATGACCATGGTCACTTAATCAAAGTTGGAGAGCAGGCCGAGGTGAGCAAACTTCCTTTTTGGCCCAAGGTCCAATTCGGCCCAGAAGTGGCCCAAACCGGCGTCCCACCTTTCCTACTTTGCTGCACGCCACGTGCTCGATGGAATGGCTCCGTGGCGTTCATGCATGGACCGGCACCCCACCTCCATTGCCACGCACTGCCCTGCTCCCAGCGCATCCAGAAGTGGGCGCTGCACTCCCTACTCCTCCCTGCTCTCACTCTCTGCCCTCGCTCGCTCCTCCTTCGCTCGGTGCTCGCCCTGCTGCTCGCGCCGTCGCCATGGCCGCCGTGGAAGCTCCTGCCGCCGCGTTCTCGCTGCTCTGGAC